>NC_053022.1:406223486-406439745 GCF_003073215.2 Triticum urartu | reverse complement strand
TCATCATGGTCTCCATCATCGTGTCTTCTTGAAGTTGTCACGTCATCTATTACTTCTACTACTACAGCTAACGGTTAGCAATAAAGTAAAGTAATTACATGACGTTTATGTTGACACGCAGGTCATGAATAAATAAAGACAACTCCTATGGCCCCTGCCGGTTGTCATACTCATCGACATGCAAGTCGTGATTCCTATTACAAGAACATGATCAATCTCATACATCACATATATCATTCATCACATCCTTTGGCCATATCACATCACATAGCATACCCTGCAAAAACAAGTTAGACGTCCTCTAATTGTTGTTGCATGTTTTACGTGGCTGCTATGGGTTTCTAGCAAGAACGTTTCTTACCTACGCAAAGACCACAACGTGATATGCCAATTGCTATTTACCCTTCATAAGGACCCTGTTCATCGAATCCGATCCGACTAAAGTGGGAGAGACAGACACCCGCCAGCCACCTCATGCAACTAGTGCATGTTTGACGGTGGAACCGGTCTCACGTAAGTGTACGTGTAAGGTTGGTCCGGGCCGCTTCATCCCATGATGCCGCCGAATCAAGATAAGACTAGTAACGGCAAGCATATTGAACAAAGTCAACGCCCACAACTACTTTGTGTTCTACTCGTGCATAGAATCTACGCAATAGACCTAGCTCATGATGCCACTGTTGGGGAACGTAGCATAAATTCAAAATTTTCCTACGTGTCACCAAGATCTATCTATGGAGTCATCTAGCAACGAGGGAGGAGTGGATCTACATACCCTTGTAGATCGCGCGCGGAAGCGTTCAAGAGAACGGGGTTGATGGAGTCGTACTCGTCGTGATTCAAATCACCGATGATCCTAGAGCCGAACGGACGGCACCTCCGCGTTCAACACACGTACGGAACGGAGACGTCTCCCATGCCTTGATCCAGCAAGGAGGAGGGAGAGGTTGATGGAGATCCAGCAGCACGACGGCGTGGTGGAAGTAGCGGGATTCCAACAGGGCTTCGTTAAGCGCTGCGGGAGGAGGAAGATGTGTCACGGGAGGGAGAGGGAGGCGCCAGGCCTTAGATTGGTTTGCTCCTCCTTTTTCCCCACTATATATAGGGCCAAGGGAGAGGGGGAGGCGCAGCCCTTGCCCCTTCCTCCAAGGAAGGGTGCGGCCAAGGGTGGGGAGGAGTCCATCCTCCCCAAGGCACCTCAGAGGTGCCTTCCCCTTTTAGGACTCTCCCCTTTTTCCATCTCTTGGCGCATGGGCCTCTTGGGGCTGGTGCCCTTGGCCCATGTAGGCCAAGGCGCACCCCCTACAGCCCATGTGGCCCCACCCGGTGGACCCCCGGGACCCTTCCGGTGGTCCCGGTACAATATCGGTGACCCCGAAACTTGTCCCGATGGCCGAAATAGCACTTCCTATATATAATTCTTTACCTCCGGACCATTCCGGAACTCCTCGTGACGTCCGGGATCTCATCCGGGACTCCGAACAACTTTCGGGTTACTGCATACTAATATCTCTATAACCCTAGCGTCACCGAACCTTAAGTGTGTAGACCCTACGGGTTCGGGAGACATGCAGACATGACCGAGATGACTCTCCGGTCAATAACCAACAGCGGGATCTGGATACCCATGTTGGCTCCCACATGTTCCACGATGATCTCATCGGATGAACCACGATGTCAAGGACTTAATCAATCCTGTATACAATTCCCTTTGTCTAGCGGTACGATACTTGCCCGAGATTCGATCGTCGGTATCCCGATACCTTGTTCAACCTCGTTACCGGCAAGTCTCTTTTACTCGTTCCGTAACACATCATCCCGTGATCAACTCCTTGATCACATTGTGCACATTATGATGATGTCCTACCGAGTGGGCCCAGAGATACCTCTCCGTCACACGGAGTGACAAATCCCAGTCTCGATTCGTGCCAACCCAACAGACACTTTCGGAGATACCCGTAGTGTACCTTTATAGCCACCTAGTTACGTTGTGATGTTTGATACACCCAAAGCACTCCTACGGTATCCGGGAGTTGCACAATCTCATGGTCCAAGGAAATGATACTTGACATTAGAAAAGCTTTAGCATACGAACTACATGATCTTGTGCTAGGCTTAGGATTGGGTCTTGTCCACCACATCATTCTCCTAATGATGTGATCCCGTTATCAATGACATCCAATGTCCATGGTTAGGAAACCGTAACCATCTATTGATCAATGAGCTAGTCAACTAGAGGCTCACTAGGGACATGGTGTTGCCTATGTATCCACACATGTATCTGAGTTTCCTATCAATACAATTATAGCATGGATAATAAACGATTATCATGAACAAGGAAATATAAAAATAACTAATTTATTATTGCCTCTAGGGCATATTTCCAACAGTTTTTGTTCTAGTGCTTTATTCATTGCAAATTTTTGCTGCTTAGGTGACCCTGTTCTTGAGCTTGCATGTCAAATTTATGTGGTCAAAAGTAGTTTTAATGCATGATATATCCTCTAGGCACTTGTAGGAGTAGTTGCTATCAATTTTGTTGAGTTTGGTTTACTTTTATTTTAAGTTACTAAAAATTTCAGAAATTTTCAGGAAAAAGATGAGGAGATTTTTGAGGGGCTCATCGAGCCGAAGCTCGAAGGATAAGCAAGATTAAGAGAACAAGAAGCCCAAGTATAATCTCCCTCGTACTGCGGAGGTTCGGCCATGTGAATGGCCTTGTGATGAGTTCTTGAAAGAGGCCGAGATTTATGAAGATTTTTATTATTTGGCTGAGAATGCAGGCCTCACCGCCTTCGTCCATGACCAGCATGAACAGTATCTCCTACTCACCAATATCTTTGTGCAAAAATTTCATTTCCATGCTAGAAGCTCGCCACCTTCGGTGGAATTTTATTTATATGATGAGCACAAGGAAATGTCACTTCGTGATTTTTGTCGGGTTTGTTTGATACCTTTTGAGGGCAGCGTAGAGGAACCACATCGTAATGATGTGGAGGGATTTATTGATATGATTGCTGTGGGGGAAACGAGGAAAGTTTCCGATGCGAGAATCACTAGCATGCATTTTCCTATTCTACGTTACTTTGCAATATTTGCTACTAGATGCTTAATTGGTCGCGGGAACTATGGGAACCTTAGTGCTCCTGATATTGTTATTTTGCGCCATGCCTTGTTTCAAGATACTACTTTCAGTTTAGGCGCTATTGTTGCTAAACGGTTAATTCTGAACCGTACTAAGGGCCCCGTCCTTGGAGGCATTTTTGCCTCGCGCCTAGCTGCACACTATAACATACCTATCAGGCATTATGAGAAAGAGGAAAAGTTGCTACCTAATATTTTTCTAGATTATAAGATCATGGTAGCACATGATTTTATTGTTAAGAATAAGAAGAAGATGCTTAACTATAGACTGATTTTTGGTAAGAATAACTTTGAGACTATTACCTTGCCTGCTCCCTCTTTGTTTAACATATTTTCAGGCAAGTACCTTGTTTTACCGGAGGACGTTTATGCATACTGGAGTGTGACACCAGCTCTAGAGCCTGAGCCGGAACCACCCCAGGACCCTTATCGACAGTCAGTTTATCAGTGGAATCATGAGGATATTGCCAACCAGTGGCACCCAGAGGACACTCCTCCTTATACCAGAGAGGGCCACTTTGATCCATGGGCATAGACCAACTTAGGCCAAAATCCTAAGCTTGGGGGAGTATGTATCTCTCACCGACATTACATTCATGTTCACACACTCATGCCAGTTGTCGGTGCTCATACTCTTTCATTGTATCATCCATGCTAGTTTATTTTCATTTTCTCGTTTTCTTCTTGTGTGTTTGAAAAACCTTAAGAAAACCCCAAAAAAATAGTTGTAGCTTTCAGTTAGTTTACTTTCCATGCCTGTAGTAGTAGTAATTAAAAAGAAAACCCAAAAATATTTCTTGTTCTTCTTTTGCTTGTGGGGAGCTTTCCCGTGTAAATAGTTTTGTTTCTTTTCTTTTTCCTTGGGGGTCGAGAGGAGAAGACCATAATGAAAATGGTGAGTGGCTCTTATATGCATTATTATTGATCTAACAAAGAGCCCATATTACCTTGTCTTCTCTCTTGAATTGAATGCTTGCAGATTCCAGCGTAGTCCAATGCACGTGCACTATTATTATTATCCACACTATTCGGTCGTGTAAGTGAAAGGGAATAATGATGATTATATGATGAACATATTGAGGTGAGCAAAGCTGGTATGAACTCGAACTCTCTTGTTTTTGTAAATATCATCAGTCCATCGTTCCTGATTCAGCCTATTATGAAAGAAACATATTTGCAGTGACAAATAGAGATTGTAGTTGCTTATGCCATGCTTAATTAGCTAGGAGTTTATAACGGTTTACCTTGTGTGCCAACTGTTGGGGAACGTAGTAATTTCAAAAAAATTCCTACGCACACACAAGATCATGGTGATGCATAGCAACGAGAGGGGAGAGTGTGATCTACGTACCCTTGTAGACCGACAGCGGAAGCGTAAGCACAACGCGGTTGATGTAGTCGTACGTCTTCACGGCCCGACCGATCAAGCACCGAAACTACGGCACCTCCGAGTTTTAGCACACGTTCAGCTCGATGACGATCCCTGGACTCCGATCTAGCAAAGTGTCGGGGAAGAGTTCCGTCAGCACGATGGCGTGGTGACGATCTTGATGTTCTACTGTCGCAGGGCTTCACCTAAGCACCACTACAATATTATCGAGGACTATGGTGGAGGGGGGCACCGCACACGGCTAAGAGAATGATCTTGAAGATCAACTTGTGTGTCTAGGGGTGCCCCCTACCCCCGTATATAAAGGAGCAAGGGGAGGAGGCCGGCCGGCCCTATAGGCGTGCCAAGGAGGAGTCCTCCTCCTAGTAGGAGTAGGACTCCTACTAGGAGGGGGAAGGAAGTGGGGAGGGAGAAGGAAAGGGGGGGCGCCGCCCCCCTCTCCTAGTCCAATTCGGACCAGGGGGAGGAGGCATGCAGCCCACCCTAGCTGCCCTTCTCTCTCTCCACTAAGGCCCATATGGCCCATTACTTCTCCCGGGGGGGTTCCGGTAACCCTCCGGTACTCCGGTTTTCTCCGAAATCACCCGGAACACTTCCGGTGTCCGAATATAGCCGTCCAATATATCAATCTTTATGTATCGACCATTTTGAGACTCCTCGTTATGTTCGTGATCACATCCGGGACTCCGAACTAACTTCGGTACATCAAAACTCATAAACTCATAATATAACTGTCATCGAAACCTTAAGCGTGCGGACCCTACGGGATCGAGAACAATGTAGACATGACCGAGACATGTCTCCGGTCAATAACCAATAGCTGAACCTGGATGCTCATATTGGCTCCCACATATTCTACGAAGATCTTTATCGGTCAGACTGCATAACAACATACGTTGTTCCCTTTGTCATCGGTATGTTACTTGCCCGAGATTCGATCGTCGGTATCTCAATACCTAGTTCAATCTCGTTACCGGCAAGTCTCTTTACTCGTTTCGTAATACATCATCTCGCAACTAACTCATTAGTTGCAATGCTTGCAAGGCTTATGTGATGTGCATTACCGAGAGGGCCCAGAGATACCTCTCCGACAATCGGAGTGACAAATCCTAATCTCGAAATACGCCAACCCAACATGTACCTTTGGAGACACCTGTAGAGCTCCTTTATAATCACCCAGTTACGTTGTGACGTTTGGTAGCACACAAAGTGTTCCTCCGGCAAACGGGAGTTGCATAATCTCATAGTCATAGGAACATCTATAAGTCATGAAGAAAGCAATAGCAACATACTAAATGATCGGGTGCTAAGCTAATGGAATGGGTCATGTCAATCACATCATTCTTCTAATGATGTGATCCCGTTAATCAAATAACAACTCTTTTGTTCATGGTTAGGAAACATAACCATCTTCGATTAACGAGCTAGTCAAGTAGAGGCATACTAGTGACACTCTATTTGTCTATGTATTCACACATGTATTATGTTTCCAGTTAATACAATTCTAGCATGAATAATAAATGTTTATCATGATATAAGGAAATAATTAATAACTTTATTATTGCCTCTAGGGCATATTTCCTTCAGTCTCCCACTTGCACTAGAGTCAATAATCTAGTTCGCATCGCCATGTGATTCAACACTAATAGTTCACATCACCATGTGATTAACACCCATAGTTCACATCATCATGTGACCTATACCCAAAGGGTTTACTAGAGTTAGTAATCTAGTTCACATCGTTTATGTGATTAACACCCAAAGAGTACTAAGGTGTGATCATGTTTTGCTTGTGAGATAATTTTAGTCAACGGGTCTGTCACATACAGATCCGTAAGTATTTTGCAAATTCTATGTCTACAATGCTCTGCACGGAGCTACTCTAGCTAATTGTTCCCACTTTCAATATGTATCTAGATCGAGACTTAGAGTCATCCAGATCTATGTCAAAACTTGCATCGACGTAACTTTTTACGACGAACCTTTTGTCACCTCCATAATTGAGAAATATTTCCTTATTCCACTAAGGATAATTTTGACCGCTGTCCAGTGATCTACTCTTAGATCACTATTGTACTCCCTTGCTTAACACAGTGTAGGGTATACAATAGATCTGGTACACAGCATGGCATACTTTATAGAACCTATGGCTGAGGCATAGGGAATGACTTTCATTCTCTTTCTATCTTCTGCCGTGGTCGGGCTTTGAGTCTTACTCAATTTCACACCTTGTAACACAGCCAAAAACTCTTTCTTTGACTGTTCCATTTTTGAACTACTTCAAAATATTGTCAAGGTATGTACTCATTGAAAAAACTTATCAAGCGTCTTGATCTATCTCTATAGATCTTGATGTTTAATATGTAAGCAGCTTCACCGAGGTCTTTCTTTGAAAAACTTCTTTCAAAACACTCCTTTATGCTTTGCAGAATAATTCTGCATTATTTCTGATCAACAATATGTCATTCACATATACTTATCAGAAATGTTGTAGTGCTCCCACTCACTTTCTTGTAAATACAGGCTTCACCGCAAGTCTGTATAAAACTATATGCTTTGATTATACTATCAAAACGTTTATTCCAACTCCGAGAGGCCTGCACCAGTCCATAAATGGATCGCTGGAGCTTGCACACTTTGTTAGCTCCTTTTGGATCAACAAAACCTTCCGGCTGCATCATATACAACTCTTCTTCCAGAAATCCATTCAGGAATGCAGTTTTGACATCCATTTGCCGAATTTCATAAAATGCGGCAATTGCTAACATGATTCGGACAAACTTAAGCATAGATACGAGTGAGAAACTCTCATCGTAGTCAACACCTTGAACTTGTCGAAAACCTTTTTGCGACAATTCTAGCTTTGTAGATAGTAACACTACTATCAGCGTCTGTCTTCCTCTTGAAGATCCGTTTAATCTCAATGGCTCGCCGATCATTGGGCAAGTCAATCAAAGTCCATACTTTGTTCTCATACATGGATCTCATCTCAGATTTCATGGCCTCAAGCCATTTCACGGAATCTGGGCTCATCATCGCTTCCTCATAGTTCGTAGGCTCATCATGGTCAAGTAACATGACTTCCAGAACAGGATTACCGTACCACTCTGGTGCGGATCTTACTCTGGTTGATCTACGAGGTTCAGTAGTAACTTGTTCTGAAGTTTCATGATCATTATCATTGGCTTCCTCACTAATTGGTGTAGGTGTCACGGAAACCTGTTTCTGCGATGTACTACTTTCCAATAAGGGAGCAGGTACAGTTACCTCATCAAGTTCTACTTTCCTCCCACTCACTTCTTTCGAGAGAAACTCCTTTCTCTAGAAAGGATCCATTCTTAGCGACAAATGTCTTGCCTTCGGATCTGTGATAGAAGGTGTACCCAACAGTCTCTTTTGGGTATCCTATGAAGACACATTTCTCCGATTTGGGTTCGAGCTTATCAGGTTGAAGTTTCTTCACATAAGCATCGCAGCCCCAAACTTTTAGAAACGACAACTTTGGTTTCTTGCCAAACCACAATTCATAAGGCGTTGTCTCAATGGATTTTGATGGTGCCCTATTTAACGTGAATGCGGTTGTCTCTAGAGCATAACCCCAAAACGATAGCGGTAAATCTGTAAGAGACATCATAGATCGTACCCTATCAAGTTAAGTACGATTACGACGTTTGGACACACCATTACGCTGTGGTGTTCCGGGTGGCGTGAGTTGCGAAACTATTCCGCATTGTTTCAAATGTAGACCAAACTCGTAACTCAAATATTCTCCTCCACGATCAGATCGTAGAAACTTTATTTTCTTGTTACGATGATTTTCATCTTCACTCTGAAATTCTTTGAACTTTTCAAATGTTTCAGACTTATGTTTCATTAAGTAGATATACCCATATCTGCTTAAATCATCTGTGAAGGTGAGAAAATAATGATATCCGCCATGAGCTTCAACATTCATTGGACCACATACATCTGTATGTATGATTTCCAACAAATCTGTTGCTCTCTCCATAGTACCGGAGAACAGTGTTTTAGTCATCTTGCCCATGAGGCACGGTTCGCAAGTACCAAGTGATTCATAATCAAGTGGTTCCAAAAGTCCATTAGTATGGAGTTTCTTCATGCGTTTTACACCGATATGACCTAAACGGCAGTGCCACAAATAAGTTGCACTATCATTATCAACTCTGCATCTTTTGGTTTCTACATTATGAATATGTGTATCACTACTATCGAGATTCATCAAAAATAGACCACTCTTTAAGCGTGCATGACCATAAAAGATATTACTCATATAAATAGAACAACCATTATTCTCTGATTTAAATGAATAACCGTCTCGCATCAAACAAGATCCAGATATAATGTTCATGCTCAACGCTGGCACCAAATAACAATTATTTAGGTCTAGTACTAATCCCGATGGTAGATGTAGAGGTAGTATGCCGACCGCGATCACATCGACTTTGGAACCATTTCCCACGCGCATCGTCACCTTGTCCTTCGCTAGTGTTCGCTTAATCCGTAGTCCTTGTTTCGAGTTGCAAATATTAGCAACAGAACCGGTATCAAATACCCAGGTGCTACTGCGAGCTCTAGTAAGGTACACATCAATAACATGTATATCACATATACCTTTGTTCACCTTGCCATCCTTCTTATCTGCCAAATACTTCGGGCAGTTCCGCTTCCAGTGACCAGTCTGCTTGCAGTAGAAGCACTCAGTTTCAGGCTTAGGTCCAGATTTGGGTTTCTTCTCTTGAGCAGCAACTGGCTTGCTGTTCTTTTTGAAGTTCCCCTTCTTCTTCCCTTTACCCTTCTTCTTGAAACCAGTGGTCCTGTTGACCATCAACACTTGATGCTCCTTTTTTATTTCTACCTCCGCAGCTTTTAGCATTGCGAAGAGCTCGGGAATAGTCTTATTCATCCCTTGCATATTATAGTTCATCATGAAGCTCTTGTAGCTAGGTGGCAGTGATTGGAGAATTCTGTCAATGACGCAATCATCTGGAAGATTAACTCCCAATTGAATCAAGTGATTATATACCCAGACATTTTGAGTATATGCTCACTGACAGAACTGTTCTCCTCCATCTTGCAGCTATAGAATTTATTGGAGACTTCATATCTCTCAATCCGGGCATTTGCTTGAAATATTAACTTCAACTCCTGGAACATCTCATATGCTCATGACGTTCAAAACGTCGTTGAAGTCCCGATTCTAAGCCGTAAAGCATGGCACACTGAACTATCGAGTAGTCATCAGCTTTGCTCTGCCAGAAGTTCATAACATCTGGTGTTGCTCCAGCAGCAGGCCTGGCACCCAGCGGTGCTTCCAGGACGTAATTCTTCTGTGCAGCAATGAGGATAATCCTCAAGTTACGGACCCAGTCCGTGTAATTGCTACCATCATCTTTCAACTTTGCTTTCTCAAGGAACGCATTAAAATTCAACGGAACAACAGCACGGGCCATCTATCTACAATCAAACATAAACAAGCAAGATACTATCAGGTACTAAGTTCATGATAAATTTAAGTTCAATTAATCATATTACTTAAGAACTCCCACTTAGATAGACATCCCTCTAATCTTCTAAGTGATTACGTGATCCAAATCAACTAAACCATAACCGATCATCACGTGAAATGGAGTAGTTTTCAATGGTGAACATCGCTATGTTGATCATATCTACTATATGATTCACGCTCGACCTTTCGGTCTCAGTGTTCCGAGGCCCTATCTGCATATGCTAGGCTCGTCAAGTTTAACCTGAGTATTCTGCGTGTGCAAAACTGGCTTGCACCCGTTGTAGATGGACGTAGAGCTTATCACACCCGATCATCACATGGTGTCTGGGCACGACGAACTTTGGCAATGGTGCATACTCAGGGAGAACACTTTTATCTTGAAATTTAGTGAGAGATCATCTTATAATGCTACCGTCAATCAAAGCAAGATAAGATGCATAAAAGATAAACATCACATGCAATCAATATAAGTGATATGATATGGTCATCATCATCTTGTGCTTGTGATCTCCATCTCCGAAGCATCGTCATGATCACCATCGTCACCGGTGCGACACCTTGATCACCATCGTATCATCGTTGTCATCTCGCCAATCTTATGCTTCCACGACTATTGCTACCGCTTAGTGATAAAGTAAAGCATTACAGCGCAATTGCATTGCATACAATAAAGCGACAACCATATGGCTCCTGCCAGTTGCCGATAACTTGGTTACAAAATATGATCATCTCATACAATAAAATTTTAGCATCATGTCTTGACCATATCACATCACAACACGCCCTGCAAAAACAAGTTAGACATCCTCTACTTTGTTGTTGCAAGTTTTACGTGGCTGCTACGGGCTTAAGCAAGAACTAATCTTACCTACGCATCAAAATCCACAACGATAGTTTGTCAAGTTGGTGTTGTCTTAACCTTCGCAAGGACCGGGCGTAGCCACACTCGGTTCAACTAAAGTTGGAGAAACTGACACCCGCCAGCCACCTGTGTGCAAAGCACGTCGGTAGAACTAGTCTCGCGTAAGCGTACGCGTAATGTCGGTCCGGGCCGCTTCATCCAACAATACCGCCGAACCAAAGTATGACATGCTAGTAAGCAGTATGACTTATATCGCCCACAACTCACTTGTGTTCTACTCGTGCATATAACATCAACACATAAAACCTAGGCTCGGATGCCACTGTTGGGGAATGTAGTAATTTCAAAAAAATTCCTACGCACACGCAAGATCATGGTGATGCATAGCAACAAGAGGGGAGAGTGTGATCTACGTACCCTTGTAGACCGACAGTGGAAGCGTTAGCACAACGCGGTTGATGTAGTCGTACGTCTTCACGGCCCGACCGATCAAGCACCGAAACTGCGGCACCTCCGAGTTTTAGCACACGTTCAGCTCGATGATGATCCCCGGACTCTGATCCAGCAAAGTGTTGGGGGAGAGTTCCGTCAGCACGACGGCGTGGTGACGATCTTGATGTTATACTGTCGTAGGGCTTCGCCTAAGCACCACTACAATATTATCGAGGACTATGGTGGAGGGGGGCACCGCACACGGCTAAGAGAACGATCTTGAAGATCAACTTGTGTGTCTAGGGGTGCCCCCTACCCCCGTATATAAAGGAGCAAGGGGAGGAGGCCGGCCGGCCCTATAGGCGCGCCAAGGAGGAGTCCTCCTCCTAGTAGGAGTAGGACTCCTACTAGGAGGGGGAAGGAAGTGGGGAGGGAGAAGGAAAGGGGGGCGCCGCCCCCCTCTCCTAGTCCAATTCGGACCAGGGGGAGGAGGCGCGCGACCCACCCTGGCTTCCCTTCTCTCTCTCCACTAAGGCCCATATGGCCCATTACTTCTCCCGGGGGGTTCCGGTAACCCTCCGGTACTCCGGTTTTCTCCGAAATCACCCGGAACACTTCCGGTGTCCGAATATAGCCGTCCAATATATCAATCTTTATGTCTCGACCATTTCGAGACTCCTCGTTATGTCCGTGATCACATCCGGGACTCCGAACTAACTTCGGTACATCAAAACTCATAAACTCATAATATAACTGTCATCGAAACCTTAAGCGTGCAGACCCTACGGGTTCGAGAAAAATGTAGACATGACCGAGACATGTCTCCGGTCAATAACCAATAGCGGAACCTAGATGCTCATATTGGCTCCTACATATTCTATGAAGATCTTTATCGGTCAGACCGCATAACAACATACATTGTTCCCTTTGTCATCGGTATGTTACTTGCCCGAGATTCGATCGTCGGTATCTCAAAACCTAGTTCAATCTCATTACCAGCAAGTCTCTTTACTCGTTTCGTAATGCATCATCTCGCAACTAACTCATTAGTTGCAATGCTTGCAAGGCTTATGTGATGTGCATTACCGAGAGGGCCCAGAGATACCTCTCCGACAACCGGAGTGACAAATCCTAATCTCGAAATATGCCAACCCAACATGTACCTTTGTAGACACCTGTAGAGCTCCTTTATAATCACCCAGTTACGTTGTGACGTTTGGTAGCACACAAAGTGTTCCTCCGGAAAACGGGAGTTGCATAATCTCATAGTCATAGGAACATGTATAAGTCATGAAGAAAGCAATAGCAACATACTAAATGATCGGGTGCTAAGCTAATGGAATGGGTCATGTCAATCACATCATTCTTCTAATGATGTGATCCCGTTAATCAAATAACAACTCTTTTGTTCATGGTTAGGAAACATAACCATCTTCGATTAACGAGCTAGTCAAGTAGAGGCATACTAGTGACACTCTGTTTGTCTATGTATTCACACATGTATTATGTTTCCGGTTAATACAATTCTAGCATGAATAATAAACATTTATCATGATATAAGGAAATAAATAATAACTTTACTATTGCCTCTAGGGCATATTTCCTTCACCAACATGCTATTAAAATGGTTGTGATGTGGTATGATAGGGTGGTATCCTCCTTTGAACGATCCAAGTGGCTTGACTTGGCACATCTTCATGCATGTAGTTGAAACAAAATCAACATAGCCTCCACGATATTTATGTTCATGGTGCATTATATCCTACTCATGCTTGCATTCGGTGTTGATTAATTTTAATGCATGTTCATGACTGTTGTCGCTCTCTAGCTGGTCGTCTCCCAGTCTTTTTCTAGCCTTCACTTGTACTAAGCAGGAATACTGCTTGTGCATCCAATTCCATAAACCCCAAAGTTATTCCATATGAGTCCACCATACCTACCTATATACGGTATCTATCTGTCGTTCCAAGTAAATTTGTATGTGCCAAACTCTAAACCTTCAAATAAACATTCTGTTTTGTATGCTCGAATAGCTCATGTATCAACTAGGGCTATCTGTATCCTCCATGCTAGGCGGGTTATTATCAAGAGGAGTGGACTCCGCTCCTCATTCATGAGAAAATGGCTGGTCACCGGATGCCCAGTCCCATGCTCAAATCAAATCAAAATAATTGCAAACAAAACTCCCCCGGGGTTGTTGTTAGTTGGAGGCACCCATTGTTTCGGGCGAGCCATGGATTGATGCTTGTTGGTGGTGGGGGAGTATAAACGTTACCACTCTGCTTGGTAACCGCCTATAATGTGTGTAGCATGGAGATATCGAGAGATCTCGGTTTTTATGTTGACATTGAAAGTATACCGCTCAAAATATTATTCATATCTACTTCAAAATCGAGCTCTGGCACCTCTACAAATCCCTACTTCCCTCTCTGAAGGGCCTGTCCATTTACTTTTATGTTGAGTCATCATCCTCTTATTAAAAAGAACCGGTTGGAGAGCACCTCTGTCATTTGTATCCATTACTGTTAGTTTACATTGAGTATAACTGTGACTGGATCTCTTTTACCATGAATTACAATGTCCAGTCAGTCCTTGATCCTTAAAGGTGCTCTGTATTTATGTTTTGCGGTCTCAGAAAGGGCTAGCGAGATACCATCTTGTTATATCATATCATGATTGTTTTGAGAAAGTGTTGTCATCCGAGATTTTTTATTATTGCTCGCTAGCTGATTATGCCATTGATATGAGTAAACATGAGACCTAAATGTTATTGTGAATATGGTTAGTTCATAATCTTTGCTGAAAACTTGAATACTGGCTTTACATATTTACAACAACAAGAGCAAACAGAGTTTGTAAAAGTTTTTCTTTATCACTTTCAGTTTATCAACTGAATTGCTTGAGGACAAGCAAAGGTTTAAGCTTGGGGGAGTTGATACCTCTCCGTCGTATCTAATTTTCCAAACACTTTTGCCCTTGTTTTGGACTCTAACTTGCATGATTTCAATGGAACTAACCCGGACTGACGCTATTTTCAGCAGAATTGCCATGGTGTTATTTTTGTGCAGAAATAAAAGTTCTCGGAATGACCTGAAAAACAACGGAGATTATTTTTGGAATATATAAAAAATACTAGAAGAATAATCCACGCCAGGGGGTCCACACCCTGTCCATGAGGGTGGGGGCGCGCCTACCCCCATACCTCGTGGCCCCCCTGGAGCTCCTCCAAACTCAACTCCAACTCTATATATTTGCTTTCGGGGAGAAAAAAATCAGAGAGAAGGATTCATCGCGTTTTACGATACAGAGCCACCGCCAAGCCCTAAAACCTCTCAGGAGGGCTGATCTGGAGTCTGTTCGGGGCTCCGGAGAGGGGAATCCGCCGCCATCCTCATCATCAACCATCCTCCATCACCAATTTCATGATGCTCACCGCCGTGCGTGAGTAATTCCATCGTAGGCTTGCTGGACGGTGATGGGTTGGATGAGATTTATCATGTAATCGAGTTAGTTTTGTTAGGGTTTGATCCCTAGTATCCACTATGTTCTGAGATTGATGTTGCTATGACTTTGCTATGCTTAATGCTTGTCACTAGGGCCCGAGTGCCATGATTTCAGATCTCAACCTATTATGTTTTCATGAATATATGTGAGTTCTTGATCCTATCTTGCAAGTCTATAGTCACCTATTATGTGTTATGATCCGTTAACCCCGAAGTGACAATAATTGGGACCATTACCGGTGATGGCCGTAGTTTGAGGAGTTCATGTATTCACTATGTGTTAATGCTTTGGTTCGGTACTCTATTAAAAGGAGGCCTTAATATCCCTTAGCTTCCAATAGGACCCTGCTGCCACGGGAGGGTTGGACAAAAGATGTCCTGCAAGTTCTTTTCCATAAGCACGTATGACTATTCGGAGTACATGCCTACATTACATTGATGAACTAGAGCTAGTTCTATGTCACCCTATGTTATAATTTTGCATGATTGATCGCATCCGACATAATTATCCATCATTGATCCATTGCCTACGAGCTTTTCCTATATTGTTCTTCGCCTATTTACTTTTCCGTTGCTACTATTACAATCACTACAAAACCCAAAAAAATTACTTTGCTACCGTTACCACTATTATCATATTACTCTACTACTAAACACTTTGCTGCAGATATTAAGTTTCCAGGTGTGGTTGAATTGACAACTCATCTGCTAATACTTGAGAATATTCTTTGGCTCCCCTTGTGTCGAATCAATAAATTTGGGTTGAATACTCTACCCTCGAAAACTGTTGCGATCCTCCATACTTGTGGGTCATCACTACTTCGGAAGCAGCAAATGAAGGAGTCTGGATGAAGGAGTTCATATCCAATCTAGGTGTAATACCTAGTGCATCGGGTCCAATGAAAATCTTTTGTGATAATACTGCGATCAAGTCAAGGAGGGAGACATAGAGATTTGCAAGATACATACGGATCTGAATGTTGCAGACCCATTGACTAAGCCTCTCTCACGAGCAAAACATGATCAGCACCAAGACTCCATGGGTGTTAGAATCATTACAATGTAATCTAGATTATTGACTCTAGTGCAGGTGGGAGACTGAAGGAAATATGCCCTAGAGGCAATAATAAAGTTCTTGTTTATATTTACTTATATCATGATAAATGCTTATTATTCATGCTAGAATTGTATTAACTGGAAACTTAGTACATGTGTGAATACATAGACAAACAGAATGTCACTAGTATGCCTCTACTTGACTAGCTCGTTGAATCAATGATGGTTATGTTTCCTAACCATAGACATGAGTTGTCATTTGATTAACGGGATCACATCACTATAGAATAGTGTGATTGACTTGACCCATTCCGTTAGCTTAGCACGATGATCGTTTAGTTTGTTGCTATTGCTTTCTCCATAACTTATACATGTTCCTATGACTATGAGATCATGCAACTCCCGAATACCGGAGGAACACTTTGTGTGCTACCAAACGTCACAACGTAACTGAGTGATTATAAAGGTGCTCTACAGGTGTCTCCGATGGTGTTTGTTGAGTCGGCATGGATCGAGATTAGGATTTGCCACTCTGATTGTCGGAGAGGTATCTCTGGGCCCTCTCGGTAATGCACATCAATATAAGACTTGCATGCAATGTGACTAATGAGTTAGTTGAGGGATGATGCATTACAAAACGAGTAAAGAGACTTGCTGGTAACGAGATTGAACTAGGTATTGAGATACCGATGATCGAATCTCGGGCAAGTAACATACCAATGACAAAGGGAACAACATATATCATTATGCGGTTTGACCGATAAAGATCTTCGTAGAATATGTGGGAGCCAATATGAACATCTAGATTCCTCTATTGGTTATTGACCGGAGACGTGTCTCGGTCATGTATACATAGTTCTCGAACCCGTACACTACTAGGGAAAAGCCTATACACAGAATTTTACCAGTAGCGCTGTACAAAATCAAGCGCTGCTGCTACTTAGTAGCAACGCTCGTAAATAAACCGCGCTACTGCTATGACTTTACCAGTAGCACGTACTAGCGAAAAGCGCTGCTGCTACGTTTGAAATGGGCGCACATGGCTAGCCCAACCTAGCAGTAGCGCGTATAATGGCCCAGCGCTACTGCTAATCTCCTTAGCTGCAGCGCGCTTACGTGTAAAGCGCTGCTGCTAACGGAAATAAAATAAAGTGAAAAACAAGTAGAAAAGTAAATGAAAATGAAAGAAATAGAAAAAGGAGAAAGGGAAAAAATAAAATGTAAAGAAAAATAAAAGAAAAAAGGGAAAAAAGGAGAAAGGAATAGCAGTAGAGGGTTTTAGTAAACGCACTATAGCTAACTTAGCTATAGCGCGTTTCCGGAAACGCGCTGCTGTTACGTTTCACTTATTCCCCCCACCCCGCCCCCCGGCCACCAATTCTTCCCCAAATCGTCCCTCGCCCTCGCCGCCGTCTCCTCACCACTGCTGCCCGAGGCCGCCCTCAGCCTCATCGCCGCCGCCCCTCGGCCGCCGCGCGCTCTCCCCACGCCGCCCCCGACCCCAGATTCAACGCCGGCCCCACCCCCGACCTCAACGCCACCCGGGACGCCGCCCCCGACCCCGACCTCAACGCCGCCCCGGACGCCGCCCCGGCCCCCCCCGACCTCAACGCCGCCCCGGAGCCCCGACCACGACCTCGACGCCGCCTGCCCCTCCCTCGTCGCAGGCACCCGAGGTGAGCACACCTGCTCCTCCCTCTCCCCTACCTCTGCCTAGGGTTTCTACCTCCATCAAATTAGTTAGGGTAATTAGGGCAGTAGTTCTTAGGTACTAATTAGTTAGTATGAACTAGGTACTAATTAGGTACTATAATATTTTTATTTATAGTAAGTTTATTTTTAGTAAGAACTAGTTGAATTAATAGAACTAGTTAGTAAGAACTTGTTGCTATTTTTTTAGTTAAAGCAATTTTCCCGCATCGACGTGGACGATGCCTATCCTGCATCCTCGTCGTCGAGTCGGTGGAGGACGACACCTGCTTAACCAGATGGGCCATGTCCGGGACTGGACTCTGTCGGGGTGGTACTGGGAGGCGCTACCTACCGGGGGCGCAGGTTGGTGAGGAGCCAGCCTGTCGTTGACCCAAACCTTCTTTGGTGGCGGTCGCGTGGGCCAGTGACGGTCCAGTGGCTCGAGGACTCCGCGGAGGTGGTGCGTCACCGTGTCAGTGAGGAGGACGCGCACGTCCGTCGCTACTTGTTTGCGTTGGAGCACAGGTTCTTCAATACCTGGAAGGTTCTCCAGGGATCTCACTGGAGCTATGATCCCGTGATGGTTCCTTCTCTGTGGGTGTCCACCGCCCGCGCCGATACCCGTCGTGTGCTAGGGTTTTAGTTGTACCAGTGATGTTATATGTATCACACTATTCGGGATGTATTAGTGATAATATTCGACGATGTATGGACGCATGAGATGATTTACTTTTGCTTATTGAATGCATGCTAATTTGAGTCTTATAAGATATTTTGAAATGTATATCTTGTGTTGCTCAATATCCAAGTGGCCGGTCATGTTTGCAGGTTACACCTCCGAGTGGCCTATGTTTTGCAGGAGTGTTGATTCATTTCCGTTCCGGCAAATTTCAGGCGCTCGATATATCCTATTTTAGCAAAGGTCATGCCGGATTTTTCCGTGAATTTTGGCATGACTTTTGCCAGAATATGTAGGAAATATCGAGTGCCCCGGATTTGTGTGTTGAGTATCCTGGTAGTTGTCTTCTATCGATTTTCAATTAATGTTTTAACTATGAACATAGGAAATGTCTGACGACAAAAAGGATTTCGGTATTTGCAAATACTGCGAAGACGAGCGCAGCCTGTGCGACGGAATCTTCCTAGATGATGATAGGCGCTTCAGCATCAAGCTGGACGAGAACTTCGAAGTGGATACAGTAAGTCACAACGACAAGTCTTTTTTTGTAATTAAGCTTGACATCTGCTTCATTTGCTTGTACTTATATTTTTTTTACTATTCTACTAGCGTATCCCCTGCCATGCAAGAGTTTTTGTATTGGATAAGATAGGTTTCAGTCATACTACGGAGGTAAAGAAAGTTTATTTGAAGACCGAGCATGGTTATATTTTCCACGCAAAATTATACAATTCAGACGACTACACCTATTTTGGATGCAAAACATGGCGAGCACTATGCAAGACTTATGCATTTCAGCCTGATATGGTTATCACCTTTGATATTCGTCCGGAAGATGATATTGAAGGTAATACCGACATCTGGGTCGATGTGCAGACGCCTCCAGTTACACCAAAATGTAAGTTTCTCAACCATATTTATGTCTTTGATATTGTTTATTCAAAAATAGTTGACAACTAATTTGTATTGTCAGCTTATTTCGGTGCAAGCAAACATGTCCAGCGCTTGGTAGACATGACCTACTACTGTCCCGGGGCTGACCTAAACTGCGAGGAGCTAAGTGATTATGTTTCATGGCTTGAGGATCTTGATACCGTCAAGACAAATTTTCTTCCTGGACTTAGAAATCTTAGTACTGAAAACGTGCGACCAATAGTGTTCGTCATGAACTACAGTCACATCTATTTAGGAAGGATGGTAAGATTTTCACTATTTGTCCTCAGTGCATCTTTTCCATACATTATTTGTGAAGCTAAACTTCATTGCTAAGTATGTGACCATACGATGTTCTTCAACAGGGACTCCCGATGAATGTTGTGCCTTATTGGATCGAGACTAAAGGTACCATGAGTATTATTAGCTTACGGCCAAGATATCCTACATGTTACTTTAGTGCATTCCAAATCAGCGATGAATGCTTAATAGTGCAAGACTGGACCAGATATGTGATGGGGGAGCGCAGACAAGTACTAGGGGGCAGCAAACAGATGTGCTACCCAAAATTAGGAGACAGGTTCATCTGCATGCTCCAACTTGATCAAGGAGGAGAGCTACACATGTTTTATGTTGTTTTACCTAAGAGAGAGCAGCAGGAGTGATTAGCTAGAAATGAGTTTGAGGATGATGATGTGCTACACTATTACTATGATGATAAAATAGCTAGTGTTGGTGGTAATGACTGATGATTATTATTAGCTAGTGTTAGTGGTGATTAAATAAATATTGTTGGTGCTAATGATTATGATGATGATTAAATAGCTTGTGCTGGCGGATTATATTCAAGTGGAGGCAACATGTGGTGCACATCGAAAGTACTACTAGTCCAAACTAGATCAAGTTTGGATTAGTAGTATACTTTTGACATGCACCACATATTGCCTCCACTTGAACCTAATCCACCTTCATTTGACACACTGTTATGGACATAATGATGTAAACCTCATAATTGGTATTGTACCAATATTTGTACGATGGCGCATAAATACACTAAAATTAAAAAAAACAATACTATGACATGCACCACATATTGCCTCCACTTGAACCTAATCCACCTTCATTTGACACACTGTTATGGACATAATGATGTAAACCTCATAATTGGTATTGTACCAATATTTGTACGATGGCGCATAAATACACTAAAATTAAAAAAAACAATACTAGTAGCGATGGAAAGAAAACACGCTGCCAGTAGTTACATTAGCAGCAGCGTGGGAGTGAACAAGCGCTGCAGCTATTTGTCCTAGCAGTAGCGCATGCGGCACGCGTTACTGCTAAGCAATAGCTGTAGCGCCTTATTAGTAGTGCGCCTACCCGCGCTACTAGTGAGCACAAAACCAGCGCTACTGCTAGGGTTTTCCTAGTAGTGGTAGGGTCCGCGCGCTTAACATTCGGTGACGATCGATATTATGAGTTTATGTGTTTTGATGTAACGAAGGTAGTTCGGAGTCCTGGATGTGATCACGGACATGACGAGGAGTCTCGAAATGGTCGAGACATAAAGATTGATATATTGGATGACTATATTCGGACACCAGATGAGTTCCGGGGGTCATCGGATAATTATCGTAGTGTTAAGGGGTTATTGGAACCCCCGGGGGAACTAATGGGCCAACATGGGCCTTGTGAGAGAGAGAGAGAGCAGGGGCCATAGGGCTGGCCTCCCCCCCTTGGGTGTCCAAATTGGACAAGGAAGGGGGTGCGGTGCCCCCTCTTTCCCTACCTCTCTCCCTCTCTTTCCTCCTCCCTCCTTCCTAGTTGGACTAGGAAAGGGGGAGTCCTACTCCTACTAGGAGGAGGACTCCTCCCTCTCCTTGGCGCACCCCAAGGCCGGCCAGCCTCGCCCCTTTCTCCTTTATATACGGGGCAGGGGGCACCCTAGAACATACAAGTTGATTGTTTCCTGCCGTGTGCGGTGCCCCCTCCACCATAATCCACCTCTGTCATATCATAGCGGTGCTTAGGCGAAGCCCTGTTCCGGTAGCATCATCATCACCATCATCATGATGTCGTGCTGATGAAGCTCTCCCTAGACACTCTGCTGGATCGTGAGTTCGTGGGACGTCACCGAGCTAAACGTGTGTAGATCACGGAGGTGTCGTACTTTCGGTACTAGGATCGGTCAATCGTGAAGACGTACGACTACATCAACCGCGTTGTCATAACGCTTCCGCTTATGGTCTACGAGGGTATGTAGACAATACTCTCCCCTCTCGTTGCTATGCATCACCAAGATCTTGCGTGTGCGTAGGAATTTTTTTGAAATTACTGTGTTCCCCATCAAGGGTTTGATCCTTAGTATCCATTATGTTCTATGATTGATGTTGCTATGACTTTGCTATGCTTAATGCTTGTCATTAGGGCCCAAGTGCCATGATTTCAGATCTGAACCTATTATGTCTCCATGAATATATGTGAGTTCTGGATCCTATTTTGCAAGTCAATAGTCACCAACTATGTGTTATGATCTCATAACCCCGAAGTGACAATAATTGGGACCACTCCCGGTGATGACCATAGTTTGAGGAGTTCATGTATTCACTAAGTGTTAATGCTTTGGTCCGGTACTCTGTTAAAAGGAGGCCTTAATATACCTTAGTTTCCAATAGGACCCCGCTGCCACGGGAGGGTAGGACAAAAGATGTCATGCAAGTTCTTTTCCATAAGCACGTATGACTATATTCGGAATACATGCCTACATTACATTGATGAACTGGAGCTAGTTCTGTGTCACCCTATGTTATAACTGTTGCATGAGGAATCACATCCAACATAATTATCCATCACTGATCCATTGCCTACGAGATTTTCACATATTGATCTTTGCTTAGTTACTTTTTCGTTGCCACTGTTATGATTGCTACAAAACCAATACTATTACTTTTGCCACCGTTAACGTTACTTCCATATTAATTTGCTACTAAATACTTTGTTGCGGATATTAAGTCTTTCAGGTGCGGTTGAATTGACAACTCAACTGTAATACTTGAGAATATTCTTTGGCTCCCCTTTTGTCAAATCAATAAATTTGGGTTGAATACTATACCCTCGAAAATTGTTGCGATCCCCTATACTTGTGGGTTATCAAGACTATTTTCTGGCGCTGTTGCCAGGGAGCATGGCTCTATTCTTTGAGTCACTTGGGCTTTATATCTGTTGATCACTATGAGGAACTTGAAAGCTGGAAGAACCAAGATTTTTCCCTCAACTGCGAGGGGAGGTAAGGAACTTCCATCTAGCTCTGCACTTGATCCACCTTCTGTTTTGAGTAAACTTGCAACACCTACACCTACTATTGATTCTGATATGTCGCATGTTATTGATGATGCCACTTCTTCTAGGAATGATGCTTATGATGAAACTACTTCTATGCTTGATAATACTGTTCCATTTGGTGAATTTCTTGATGAACAACTTGCTAGGGTTAGAGAGAATAAAATTATTGAAACCGATAATATTGATGAACGTGATGATGAAGATTCTCCCCCTAGATATGAATTGCCTGATGTGCCTAAGGGTTATGTTATGGATGAAGAAACTGCTAGAGATCTTTTAGCTTGCAAAGATAGATATGACATTCAGAAACTTTTAGCTAAGCTGAAAGAGAAGTCTTTGGATGCTAGTATGAAATATGACCCTGCTTTTGCTACTTCACCTATCTGTATTTCTGATAAGGATTATGATTTCTCTGTCAATCCTGAGTTAATTACTTTGGTTGAATCTGATCCTTTTTATGGCTATGAATCTAAAACTGCTATGGCACATCTTACTTTTGTTAATTATGACAACTCAACTGTTAATACTTGAGAATATTCTTTGGCTCCCCTTGTGTCGAATCAATAAATTTGGGTTGAATACTCTATCCTCGAAAACTGTTGCGATCCCCTATACTTGTGGGTTATCAGGGTTGATGCACGTTCTTGTCTTTGTTTCTCTGGTAGAAATCTCGAGGCATTCTTTGAGGTTCTTTTTGTTGGATTGAGTATTATGAATCTGAACTTGTTTGATGCATATCGTATAATCAACTCACGGATACTTGCGGTGACATTGGAGTATCTAGGTGACATTAGAGTTGGTTGATGTGTATCATATGGTGTTATTTTAGTATGAACTCTTCGATAGATCGCTCGGAAAGAATAGCTTGGTGTTATTTTAGTACGAACTCTAGGATAGATTGATCGGAAAGAATAGCTTTGAGGTGGTTTCGTACCCTACAAACAATTTCTCCGTATGTTCTCCGCTAGATAGGAACTTTGGAGTGATTCTTCATCACACGTTGAGGGATGGTTATATGATCCAATTAGATTAGCATTGTTGAGAGATTGCACTAGCGAAAGTATGGACCATAGGCCTCATTTTCAAGCATTGCAATATCGTTTGTGCTCCGTTTTATCAATTGCCACCTTGCTGTTTTTTATTATTCGTATTACAAAAATCAATATCTACTATCATTACTACGCTTATATCACCATCTCTTCGCCGAACTAGTGCACCTATACCAATTGCCATTGTATTTGGTGTGTTGGGGACACAAGAGACTTTTTGTTATTTGGTTGCAGGGTTGCTTGAGAGAGAACCTCTTCATCCTACATCTCCCACGGATTGATAAACCTTAGGTCATCCACTTGAGAGAAAATTGCTACTGTCCTAAAAAACTCTACGCTTGGAGGCCCAACACATGTCTACAAGAACAAGTTGTGTAGTAGACATCAGGTACCAACATTTGCTATTTACGTGTGACATTCGCTTGTATGATTGACGTGCATGAATTTGCAAGGATTTGAGAGTGCGGATTTGAGATATGTGGATGCCAAGAGGGAAATATGAGGGCCCGTCCGGATGCGCCCGCGGGCATGCTCGGGCGCGTCCGTGGACGTATAGGGGGTCGGATTTGCTAGGTCCAGTTGTAGATGTTCTTATTGAGTGGTTTTATGGATTTATTTTAGTGATCTCATTTTTCCTTTTGAATAATCAATAATAAAAGATTGTGTGCATTGATCGATGTAGGGGCCGAGGGTGAGGGTTGATCCTACTTTTCATGAAAAAATAGCTAATTGTCTTTGTGAGACGGAACTTCTAGGAAATAGAACCATGGAGCATGTATTGATGGTTGGCTACTCGAGGACGCTCTTTTATGTTGCAAGAGTTTTAGTGCAAGCAAAGTTATGTTAGAGCATGGTTAATAGTATAGCCAAGAGCCGGCTATATGAAGTTGGCATGTCAGTTATAGCCAACCTAATAGCCCGTTCATACAATAGTTAGTCATACTAGCTAGTATGTCATATCGTTAATATATGGCCTACTTTTTTCTCCCTCAAAGGTTGTTGGGGCTCGTGCTATAGTCAGATGTAAGCTTTTAGCCCGCTTCTCTTGTCTCTCCTTTCTCTTGTCATCTTTCCTTCAACTAGGCATAAATCTGATGTGACATCCCTTATAGCCCGCCTACAACTTGCTACTGTATTTGCTCTTAGGTGACAAGCGTAGGTATGTGGTTTCCAACATTTTCATTTACTCATGTGGTTTAGTAAATATGAGGCACAATACTTCCCGCATAAGTACTACAATGATCTAGTGCACTTATTGACCAACAGTTAGTTCATGGGAGAGAAGAAACGAATGGCTTAGAAGTGGTTGTGATGGGGTGTGATAATTTGTTGTTATTATTTCCCTAAAGAAAAGAAATTGTTGTTATTATTATTGAAAGAAACACATGTATGGATTATAGGCATGGATTTGTGAAGATTGGGTAAAGGTGGGGCTGAGGGAGGGTCACCCGGTTCCTAGGTGGACCAAATCCCCTCGGGATTAGTTTCCAACAAACTGAATGAAGTTGACAACAATTCCACCACAAAGATAGTTAAGCTTGAGTTTTTCATGAACAAGGAGCAGTAATGGATCTTGCACCACCAACAAGGAAGGGCCAACATCAATAGGTGCACAAATTTAGTTACTTAGAAAGATTATTTTTAAACTTGATTACTTATATTGCTAATCTTATACCTTCGTTTCAATTATACAATCTTTTGGATATTTCAACATGGAGTACATATGGACTGAAATGAGTGAACAAACACAGTAAAACACGTCTATATACATCTGATTCAGAAAAAAATAGAACATCATATAATTCAGAACCGAGGGAGTACAATTTAAAAATGTAGGAGAGGGGTAGGGGGAGCCCTCTCCCTAGGCCCAAAGAAGCTTTTTTATTCTTTTTAGATGCCCAACTGCTAATCTTGTCGGGAAGTTTTTTTTCAATTTCAACAGGGTAGGGGGGAGGTTCCCCAACTAGATTTCATATAAAAACCAGGATAAACACCCTAGAGGTAGGATGTTACATCAAACCACACTACAAGGGTGCAAGCCAAACATCGACATCACCACGCCTATGAGGCTTCATTCTCTCACTCCACAGGGCGATGTCATCTTGACAACATTTACGAAGTAGATGGAGAGAGGGGGTTGCTCGCGGAACACAACGCCATTCCTTTGCTTCCACGGGTACCAGCAATAGAGCAGGACAAAATGTCAGGATATGCCCGAGGAACCGCTCCCGTGACATTCATCAAGTGGAGAGTCCGGATGGAAGCGCCATGGGTGTCGACCCAAAGGTGCTGCGAGAATGAGGCGACGAAGGGGCATCAAAAGATGAGGTGGTCTGCGATTTCTAGCAGAGAAGGATAGAAGGGGCAACCAACCTCGACGACGACGATGATGGTCTTCCAGAGCAGCACATCCTTGTATCGATGTAGACGAGGGAGAGCAGCAAGATGAAAAATCTAACGTGTGATGGCGCTGGGATCCCCAGATCATGGCTACAAAAGACACATGCACTCCACCAGAGATAAAAACCTTGTATGGGCAGGAGGAAGAGACCCCCCCCACACACACACACGCACACTATAGGGAACATGGTGAGGCGCCGATCAATAGGGGTAGTGGAGGCCTGCACAACAACAAGCAGAGTAAGGACAATCGTCCGCTGTAACTCGCCAACGGAGGTGAGGCGACTTCTATGCACCATGTTGAGCCCGTGCCCGGACATGCCATACTGTGACTTCTAGGACAGTGGCTTGGGCGAAGAGCGTTGGGAAGCAATGTTGAAGGGAAAGTAGCCATGAGTAATGCAAAAACAACGTCGTTTTTCCTTCTTGCACGACCACTCTTGTGAGGCTCTGGTACCCTGGGAATAGCCTCGACAGATCACCCCTGTGACTCCCCATGGACACATCGATATTGGCGGAAAAGAGGGAGAGCCTGTCGAGCTAAGACCACACTCAATGCGCCCATCTAAATATTATGTTGGCATGCAACCGATGGAGGGGCTTTTAGGAGGAGTCACCTGTTCTGGCAAATGGTGCCCCTGAGACCGAGACTACCCTCCTCTTTAAAGCGGCAGACATTCTCCCAGGCAACCATGCAATGTGCACCGGAGGCATGTTCGACCACGTTCTAGAGGATGTCTCGGCACAAAACGCCAAGAGTTTTAACAACCGAGGGGAAGCATCATTTCAGCCATAGTGTTAGTGGGGAGGGCATCCAAAACATCGTTGATGAGGATGAGACGACCGTCGGGGGAGAGCGTCCATGCCCTCCGCCCTGGATATTTTTTGACCTTGGCGATGAGCGGAAGGAAGTTGACGTGCTTTAGCTTCTCGCAAGAGAGAGATAACCCCATATAGTACCGAGGAAACCCCTCCACCGAGTAGCCAAGAGCAGAGATGACCAAGTCTAGCACGTGCGGGATGACATGCATGGGGACAACGGTGCTCTTGGCGAAGTTGATGATGAGTGCACAACTTATATGAATAATGATTACGTTGACGCTATCCTAGAGCCTGAGCAACTTGTAGTGAGCATGCCGTTGTCGATGGTAAAAAGTCGATCATCAAGCTAGAGGTGGCCTCCGATGAAGGCAATGACGCACAGTACACCGTCATTTAATTTGACGATGAGGGCTTTACGCACTATGTCCAAAAAGTTGAGGAGTGCACAACTTATAAATAATGATTATGTTGATGGTATCCTGGAGCCCGAGCGACCGGCGGTGCAGCACACCGTCGTCACAGTAAAAAGGCGACCGTCAAGCTAGAGGCGACCTCTAGTGAAGAAACAATGTGCACTACACCGGCATGGAGTTTGACAATGAAGGCTTCACTCACTTTGTATAGGCGGTGCCTCTATCCCCATCCGTTAATTTGTGTCGTTATTGTGTCAGCTTGTTAGTGTTTTTATTTTAGGTTGTGATGCATGGTTGCACGGACGAAGAACTAGGGTCTCTTTTTCTTATCTTTTTAGTCTTATTAATGGAAATGGTTAAAAGGTAAAATCTTCCTCCTCCACTAGTACAACCGGGTGTTAAACGAATTCAAAAAATAGGGTGTGGCATCAAGGGACGACCCATATTAGTCAATAATTAAATAATGTCAAACACAGACATGTAAAGAGCCGGGAAATAGTTCCCTGGCAAACCTATACTACTCCCTCTATTTTTTAATATAAGTCTTTTTTAGAGACTTTAATAAAAACTACATATGGATGTATATAGACATACTTTAGAGTGTAAATTTCACTCATTTTGCTTTGTATGTAGTCCGCATTAAAATCTTTAAAAAGATTTATATTTAGAAATAGAGGAAGTACATAACATAGTTGCTTCAGGACTTGCCGAGCACCGCAGGATCTTTCACCAATAAAGGGCAGCATCAAAAGATGCAAATAATTGGTAATTCAAAAAGAACACTTCAAACTTGATCATCCACATGCACTCTTATATATTTATTACAACCCCCTCCCCCTTAATGAAGGTCTTCTAAATTACCAATGTTATTTGGAAAAAGTTCACGGATTTGAGAAATGTTCATGGATTTTAAAAACAAATCTCGAATTTGATTTTTTTTCACAAATTCAACAAAAAATCCACAAACTCGGAAAAGGTTCACGAATTTGCAAAAAAAGTTCATAGATTTTAAATTTTCATGTATTTCAAAAAAATACATGGATTTTAAAAAGGTTGAATTTAAAAAAGGAACTTTAAAAAGTTAACAAATTATTTAAAAAAATGAAAATGTTTTCCTGCTGAAAGAATGAAAATAGAAAAAACTAGAAACAGGAAAAAAAGAAAAGAAAATAAAGGAATACCAAAAAAACAAAATACCGGAGAAAAAACCAACTGAAAAAACATATAAAAACCAAACCGGAAGCACTTCCAAAAATGAAGCTAGCTAAAGTATTATATGGGCAGGCCTAGTACATGAGCACCGTGTACGCGTAACGAAGGAAACGGTGCAACTTATGCCGAATAGGAAATGGGGCACGACTATGTCTCGCCTTCAGCGAGAGGGTAGAAACCCTCGCTGAAGGAGAGACAGAGATTGGCCAGCCCAGGAGCGTGGGAGGCCATAGCCATCTTTTTTTTCTTCTGTTTTTCTATGTTTTCTGTTCCATTTTTTTGCTTTTGTTTATCCTTTAAAATAATTATATATATATATATATATATATATATATAATGAAGAAACACTCTATGAAGAAAATGCGAAAAAATGTTGACCTAGCATTTGAAAAATATTGAATGTGTATAGAGAAAATGCTTATCATGTATCTGGAAAAAAATAAGAAAACATGTATAAAAATTTGATCATGTATTTAAAAATGTTAATCATGCATTTGAAATTTATATGAACGAATATTTTAAAAATGTTGACAAGCATTTGAAAATCATTAAATGTGTATAAAAAATATTGACCATGTATTAAAAAAGATGACTTCCTTTTTATCATATATAAGAAATCATTTATTAAAAAATCATATTTTATCATGTATTTAAAAATGTTGATCAAGCATTTTAAAAAATGTTGATCAAGTATTTGAAAAATGTTAAATGCGTATATAAAAAACCATGTATTAAAAAACGATTTTTAATCATGTATTTAAAAATGTTGAAAATGTATTTGAAAAATGTTAAATTCATATAACAAAATTGTTGACCCTATATTAATAAAATGCTGGATTTTTTGATAATGTATATAAAAACTGTTAATAAAGCATTTGAAAATATTGAACAAGTATTGACAAGCGCTCGCCTTGCCCGGCCTAGCAAGGAAGCCAATTATTTGGTTCGTGGGCGATTGTACCTCATTGCCTGTGGTTTCCAGCTTTTCCTTCAATCCAGCGGGCAAGCCAATTTGGCTAGCCTCCGTCGGCAAGGCTAGCATCGCCCAGCAAAGCAAACGGGCAAGCAAACCAAACAGACCCTAAATAGCCCAGTGTCTTTGTGTAGCCATGCCTAAACATAGGCTTTGTTACTAATAGTTGGATTTCATTTCTCCACATTTTCTCACCCCTTCACATTTATATTTTCACCCAATATATCTTTAGGACCCCCCCCCCCCCCCCAAAAAACAAAAAACAAAACCAAAAAAATAAGCCTTGTTGCATGTTCCATCATCGACCTCGTCACCAGCCACGTTGTACTTATATTCCTATCAATACAATGGCATCCATTTCATATATATATATATATATATATATATATATATATATATATATGGCTGCGCTATTCTGCGCGAGAGCGCTTAATTCTTATTCTACGCGCCAGCCAGAACAACGCTGCACAAGATTTAGGAGCTAAAATGGCTAGTAACTGCTTTACTGCATGTCGTAAAAGCACAACAAGCATATTATGACAAAGCACCGCTCGTCCAGAACTATGGTAAAAGCATTGCCATCTGTAGTAATTAAATAATTAGTTTTACTGTTGAAGAAATTAGTGAGCAAGGATAGTAATAAAAATAGTAACATGTAGTAATTTAAGAGAAACTATTACCGTGAGGTGTAAATGGTGAGTTGGGACATGATAACGTGATTACTTTTATTGGTTTGAACGTGGTTTGGACAGCCGGAGGGTATGATAAGTTATTCTGCGCTTAGGTGCCTGGGACCCTTAATATCTAATATATATATATATATATATATATATATATATATATATATATATATATATATATATAGGACGTCAGTATGGGACACCTAGATGTCTGGGCACCTTGCCTAAAAACCATTGGATGACACTAAGATGTGTGCACGTGTAATTAGTATTAGCATTAATTGATAAATTAATAAGTTTTGTATTAGGAAAGAATTTTTGCTAATTATTGCTTAATATGGACACTTAATACCCACCAAATTAAGCCCATGCATGTCTCATACGTCATGTAGCCAGGTATTCTTTGCGTATAATGGATATCATATATTTTTATTTTTTTCGCCTTTATTTTTCACCGAGTATCTAATACCTTCAATAAATCACTACGTATATACATACATAACCCAAAATAACTTAAGTGTGTTTTTGTACTCGAAATATATTGGGTATATATTAGATAGACGTACATCATGTAGCCATATTTATTTTAGGTATATACGTCGACTGATTATGTACAATATTTTTTATGTTTTTTTTCGTACAGCCGGATATTCAAGGGTGCCACTTGAAGTATATTATTGGATGTATAATATTTTCCTACACTTATTCACATAGTCGGGTATATACGTCGACCGGGTATATACAATATTTTTATACCCTTTTTCATATAGCCGGTTATATACGTCAACCAGGTATTACAATATTTTTGTCAGTGGGTATTATATAACCGTACTGGATAGTTAGGAAACAAAAATAAAATGCAATTAGTCAACAAATAAATTATTGTGTGTATACATACCCGCGTAGTACATACATTCACTAGTAAGTATATGATACCCATTTTAGATAATTAGGGAACAAAAAATGTAATAGTTGAAATAAATAAATTATTGAATACATACATACATGCGTATGCATATAATTTCATCGGTAGGTATTAGATACACGTATTAGATAGTTAGGAACAAAAATACGCACATTATACACCTGCAGCAATTCAAAAAAAAGTCAACATTAATAGTTTGATTCTATGGCAAGTCTTGCATGTCCAATTGTTAGAACCAAAAATAAAACACAAGCATGGAAAGTCTTGCATGAAGAACAGTTAGGAAACGAACTAAATATATCATGGTTTCCAAAACGATCAAGGTGCCCCATCTATTTTTATCTAGGTGCCCCATATATATATAGCCGGCCTATTCTGCTAATATTAGCAGAATAGTTATTCTGATAAGACTTCCGCACTGCACGCCCAACACGAGAGCACTGCACTTTCTATATCAAGAGCACTGCAATACAGACTAGTGAATTTCGTGTGGGGAAAAATTGCACGCGGTGTTTTTCCAGTATTGTTTTGCTCTAATTTTTTAACCATTTATCGAAACGAGGCGTATAATATACTGTTGGAAAGCTATGGATTAGGCGCAACTTCACCATGTTGAACACTTTTCGAATTTCCTCACGGTTTAAGAGCAGTTTTAAAAACGGTGCGATGGATGACGAGTGGCAACGAGCATATTTTCGTGATTTTTTCTAAACCGCCGATTGGAATAAAGCAAATGATGCGCCGTTGGAAAGATATCGTCGAGGCGCATCTTTTTTATATCTATTATTTTCTCTAATTCGTTACGGTTTAAGAGCAGTTCCAAATTTACTAAATCATGGAATTTTGTTTTTTTTTAAAAAATTGCAATTTTTAGTATTGTTTTTGCTCTAGTTTTTGGAGCGTTTGTCGAAACGAGGCATGTAATAGTCGTTGGAAAGCTATGGACAAGGCACAATTTTCATATGTAGAAATGGTTTTGAGATACCTTACGTTTTGAAGTTAATTTTGAAAATGGTCCGGTGGACGACAAGTGGCAGCGGTCGTTTTTCGCGAAATTTTTACAAACCGCTGGTTGGAATGATTCAAATTATACGTTGTTGAAAAGATATCGATGAGGCGCAACTTTTTCATGTAGAACACTCTCTCTAATTCCTTACGGTTTAAGAGCAATTTTGATTTTAACAAAATGCGGATACTCTATTTTTTTCACGACACCAAAATCGTCGTATGTACTGCATCAGACAGAAAACTGCACTGCTCCAGACTGAAAACCGCACTGCATCAGACGGTCAAGTGAACTTCATGATTTCTTTTGTTGAACGTAAATTTTTCTCAGACGGGTTTTTGTTGTCTTTTTTTTTCAACTTTTTTATGAACAAGAGTGTACCGCGGAGATGAGGGCAAGTGAAGTGCGACATATATCAAAGTGTACCTCATTACTATCTTTAATTTGTTGTTGTGCTAAATTTTTAGCACTTTCATTTTGGGCACAGGTAAACAACATCACTCTCAAAAATGAACCACATTCGAGGACCAAAAGCACTGCATGCGTTGATGTAGTCGACTGATTTTTAAAGCACACGGAACAATTTGCACTTCATACATAGACGAGCGGACTGAATGTCTTTTCGTCTGTTTTCCCTGTTTGTTTTTCTTGTTTTTTTTGTTGTTCGCCTATACCAACAAATAACAACAGAGTGAGCTGCATAAAAAATCAACTTTTTCTATTTTAGTTTCATCCATTTTATTTTTGCACTTGGCAACATAGTGAACCGTTGGGAGAGAGAAGATCACTGCGACAATGAAACAAGTGAGCTGCACTTAAAAAAGTTTTTTTTCTTCAATGCACGATTTCGAGAGAGCTGCAATTTGTACATCTCTGGACCACGAGACGGGGCGAACGAACTGCAATGATCCTCTTTTTAATCCACAGTAGAAACACACACAAATCACAATGATGCGGGACTTAAAAAATAAATGCACATTTTTGTCCGTGATATGCAAGCCAGCGCCGGCACACTGCATGTCCAGCCCCCACAGCACTGTATCTGTGCGCCCATGGGTTCCAGCCAAAATCTGAAAAGCGGAAAAATGTCAACCGTGAGCAAAATACACACAAAACCACCGTCTTCCTGCACCCCATCTTCAAAATACACACAAAAATGGAACAAGTGGGCTGCATCACAAGACTACACTCTTTTGCTTTTTTCCTTGTGTGAATGCAGTGAACCACAAGACTCCTTCAAGTGGGCTGCATCAACCCATCTACCATGGCGAATTGCAAGCAGGAGCTACCACCTTTTCCTATCAAAAAAACTGCAAGCAGGAGCTAGTGAACCTCATGCCCGGCGAACTACACAAAGAGTTTAGTGTACTGCATTAGTAAATGTACTTCACTGCATCCCTGCAAAATCTGAAAAAAATTGCCGGTGCCTATGGAGGAACTGCATGAGGGCGCGTGGTGCACTGCTCGAGGTATCCAGATGCACTGCAATGGCACGGTAAGGGACCTCGCAAACGACCGCACGCCTGAAGGGAGCCGTCCGCGCTGGGGATGGTGTGGTCGCGCCGGCGTGCACCAGCACCGAACCGCATCACGCATGCCGCCGAACTGCACGGCGACGGTCGTCGGACTGCAGAGGGGAGACGGTTTTGTTGAAACACATCAGTCCAAAATAGGAGATCACGGGGTAGGAATCGGGTCCGAGGCATAGATGCTCATCAGAGGCCTCACCGAAGAGGTGAGATGGAGGACGTCTGGTCTCCTCCTCGGCCCCTGGTGGCGGATAGGTGCGCGACGGGCACCGGTGGTTGGGCGGATCCGGGCGGTGATGGCCAGAGACAAGGACGACGAGTTGTGGTCGGGCCGGGCTGAATCCTCGCGTGGCCTGGCAGAGTTAGCACCGCCGCTTGACGCACCGGCTGTGGGCGAGGGGCGCCGTCGCCGGGGGAGATGAGGGAGAGGGTGGAGCATGGCGCTGGTGGTGGCCGTCGATGGAGAAGAAGGTCGCCGCCCCGTAGGGACCGACCTCCCAGCACCCCCGTGCGGATCTCGCCGGATCCGGCGCCGGGCTGAGGGAGTGGGGGGCTTCCACGCTGAGGGTTGGCGGCGGCCGGATCTGGTGGTGGAGGCCGCGCCGGCGGCCATGGGCGGCCGGATTCCTCCATGACCCGCTGGATGGCGCGGGAGAAACAGGAGGGCGGCGTAGAAGGTGGTGCATGTGGGACGCCGCGGTCAGAGGTGCTGGTGGGCGTCGCCGCCGGAGAAGGTGGGGAGGGTAGGCGCGCGGCCGCGCGCCACGCCGGAGAAGGTGGGGAGGAAGGTGGGGCAGTGCGGGGAGGGAAGTGGGGCGCGGGGAGGTGGCTGGCAGGGAGCTGATGGAGGTCGTGGGGAGAGTGAGCGCTGCGGGAAGTTTTTTATTGGCCCGTGCAGTTTGGTCTGTTTCTTTTGCGGGGTTAATTTGTAGCCATGGGTCTGGACGAAACTGTTATCAGAATAAGATTAGGTGTTAGCAGAATAAGACTCTTAAGGAATGTTATTATAATAAACCCACCTTATTATACGCTTACATCTCTTCTCATCTTAATGTAATTTTGTGTACCGCGTTCCAATGTAAATCAATGTAATTCGAGAATGATGTGAATTTGATAAAATATTCTCTCACTGATACTCATCAAACCTTGTTACTTTTCTATCGTGCCTATTACATTTTCATCTAATTACATTTTAAGAAAAATAAAATATTAAATTACATACTTGACTTGAATTGGTGCTTCCTTTTCTGCTTAAACATCCCCTACCATTGAGTGTGTCTTATAGTTATATTTGATATTGTCTTGGGCCATTTACATTTCTGCCCCTTACTTGAACTCACTACTCAGATTTGCCCCTAATTCCGAAGGGTGCTCAAATTTGCCCATCTGCCATCAATTTCACTTATAGAAATGCCCCTCTGTGTTGTTTTCATCCAGTCAAGGCTGTTTGACCGCTAACTTCCCGTTAGTTTGACATATTTGCCCCTCCGTCCTTACATGTGGGCCCAAACTTACTTGTTCAATGCACTCTGTCTCTCATTCTATTTCTTCAACCTCCCGGCGATGCCAGGGGCGATTTGGACAGCGGCTGGAGGCGGCGGGAGGTCATGGATCTGGAGGGCGCCGGCACTAGGATGTTGATGTGCACGTCGGGCATGTCTTCGTCGAACTCCTCGGTGGCCGGCGAGGTAACTATTCCGACTCGATTTGCCGAAATTTTTATTATTGATAATTAATATTCCAGTAACTCTGAAACTAAGAAACACTAATGAGAAATTTGAAAAATAGGAAGGACGCTAGGAATAATAACGTCCAGGGCTGGACGCCAATACCAACAACGTCCAAAGCTGGACGCTCTTATAAACAGCGTCCACTGTGTTTGGTTCGGCCAGACCCTGTCCGGCTATCTTCGGCCTTCGACTTGTACCCTCAACAACTTCCGCAGGACCAAAGCTAGACTCCGCCACCTCTAGCCCGCCGAAAATGGCACTCTAGCAACGCACCACCCTCATTTCGCTCCTTGTTATCCCTCTTTGCCAATTCCCATCGTCGTGCCTCGCTCGCAATGGTGATCCGCTAAACCCCCGTTGCTGCCGGGGCCATGGCTGTCCATCTCCGACAGCCATATCCTCCTCAGCAAGGACCGCCCCGACCTCTTCCCTGTTACGCTCGGAGCCATCTCTAGCAACACTAACTACTAACATGTCAGCGTGAGCCCTCTCTCCACCCTTTTCGCTCTCCTACACTAGGCATGTGTAACCGTGTGAGTGGATGCGTTGTGAATTTGTGCATGAATATCTGTGCATGTTGGCATGAACTCGAGTTGTTTTCTACCGAAAAAGGCCCACACCCCGCTTTATAGATAACACAACGATCATACAATTCGACACCACACCATATACACCCGAGACAGGATATAACAATGCAAAATAACAGCGACACCACCACAACCCACTCCAAGATCACAACAAGAATACAAAGAGTGTCCTGCAAGAAGTGGTTGGAGTACTCCACCATGACAGAGGTGTCACAAAGAGACGACGTTGCACCCGATGAATCATGGACTCCAAGACGGTGCCTTCAGGAAGGGCATGATACTGGAGCACCGCCACCGCCAATTCAAAAAAAATCATGGGTTTCACGAGCAAACCGAAGGAGGAGAGTAGCCACAACGCCGCCTTCACGAAGGTAACCACGTCTATAGTTGCCGCTGCCATTGGCCTGGTGCAAGCCAAACAAGGATTACCCTATCGCACGCACTGTCCGTCTTCGAGACCACTATTGGTCGCTGAACACCGGACACCATGCCGCCCGGACGCCCATGGCAGGGGTAGCCGCCCGCCGCCAGCTCCACCCATGACCCACGCTGCCGCACCTAGCAACATGTGCCGGTCGCAGCCTGCGTTGCCCGTGCCACCATGCCGCCCATCACACCGCCGCCACAACACCATCTGTAACCGCTTCGGCGCACCAGCACGCCTGTTTTCCAATGCGGTGTCCATGCCTGCTCGATCTGGCCCAGGCCTGACCTCCTGTGCATGGAAGACAAAACTTCCCCGTCGCCGCCTACGCCGATCGGGCTTCGCCCGACCACGCCCTTTGTCAACGATTAGGGAGGAGGGAGAGTGGGAGGGGGAACCCCGACGACGGTGGCTAGGGTTACCCTCGATAGATCACGGGAGCGACGCAGAAGGGAGCGGGGAAAGAGGGGAGGCCTCCTGACTAGCTCACCACTCGAGTTGTTTTCTTAGTAGCAACGAGTGTACCGGAGCACACTGTCCATGGTTGAATTGCTGGAAGCTTTCGCCCTCAAGGCAGCCCAGAAAGCAATCACGGCTTAGGTGTAGAATGCACAATTAGGCTTTCTTGCGACAGTTTTAGTAGCTAATGAATTAGAAATACATACATTCATGTGTGTTAAGACTATTTCTCCTCTAATTTGGCAAAAGCAAACTGGTCTAGAATAGAACAAATGGGCATTTCAGTGATTTGTTATCGATGCCTGACAACCATCACAAAAAAACCAAAGCTCACATATTAAATCTATTAGAGGAAATACTCTCAATTAGTTAAAACAAGAGCACCTGACCGAACCACATAACTAGACACTGTTTATAACAGCGTCCAGCCGTGGACATCATTCGCAATAGCGTCCAGCCTGGACGCCTTTGTCAATAGCGTCCTTCCTATTTTTCAAATTTCGGCCCAACCATGATCAATTTTCTAACTGCTGCGGTACTAATTACTAGTAATAAAAAAATCGGCTCAATTTAGGTATCTTTTTGCCCTCTTGTAGAATTAGGGTTCATCAATTTGGGGTTTTTATGCATTTAGGTGGATGGTGTTGGGTTTGTTTAGTTTGAATTTGAGTTCTACATCCTTGATCTGACATTCAATGGCCTCGAGATGCGCATGATGCAGCAGTGCCCGGGGCACAGGCTTATTCCTGCCCGACGCGTCGCCTGGGGAGGATCAAGCACGGGAAGAAGGTTCCTGGGGTGCCCTCTTGATGTAATTTCTCTTTTGCGCGTCATTGGGATTTGATTAGTTGTAAATGATTCTTTTTTTTGAATCCAAGTCATTATTTTGCAGCTCCCTGATGAATGTAACTGGGTTGTTTGGATTGACCCACCTCTGACAGATCATGTTGCTCATGCATTTGAGGAACTCCATGTAGGATTGGAGAAAAGCTGGCTAAAAGCTCATGATTTGGAGCACAGGGTGATGTATCTAACAGAGAAGAACAAGAAACTGAAGTTGAAGATGAAGAAGAGAAATGAGCTTATGCAAACATGGGGATTTCTCATAGTTCTTTGCATTAGCATTTTGGCAACATTGTTTTCCGAGTCGTCTAAGAATCCATACTAATTGGATGATTGTGTGTAATGTAAGGTAGTGTTGTGAGTTGTGAACTATCTTGAGTAGCTGTGAAGTGTTTGGACCAAAGTTGTACTGGTAATGTAATGTGACATGTTTCATCAGGAAACAAATTGCACTTCATACATAGACGAGCGGACTGCATGTCTTTTCGTGTGTTTTTCCTGTTTGTTTTTCTTGTTTTTGTTGTTGTTCGCCTATACCTACAAATAACAACAGAGTGAGCTGCATAAAAAATCAACTTTTTCTATTTTAGTTTCATCCATTTTTTTTGCACTTGGCAACATAGTGAACCGTTGGGAGAGAGAAGATCATTGCGACAATGAAAGAAGTGAGCTCCACTTAAAAAAGTTTTTTTTCTTCAATGCACGTTTTTGAGAGAGCTGCAATTTGTACATCTCTGGAACACGAGACGGGGCGAACGAACTGCAATGATCCTCTTTTTAATCCACAGTAGAAACACACACAAATCACAATGACAAGGGACTTAAAAAAAATAAATGCACATTTTTGTCCGTGATATGCAATCCAGCGCCGGCGCACTGCATGTCCAGCCCCCACAGCACTGTATCTGTGTGCCCATGGGTTGCAGCCAAAATCTGAGAAGCGGAAAAATGTCAACCGTGAGCAAAATACACACAAAACCACCGTCTTCCTGCACCCCATCTTCAAAATACAAACAAAAATGGAACAAGTGGGCTGCATCACAAGACTACACTCTTTTGCTTTTTTCCTTGTGTGAATGCAGTGAACCACAAGACTCCTTCAAGTGGGCTGCATCAACCCATCTACCATGGCGAATTGCAAGCAGGAGCTACCACCTTTTCCTATCAAAAAAACTGCAAGCAGGAGCTAGTGAACCTCATGCCCGGCGAACTACACAAAGAGTTTAGTGTACTGCATTAGTAAATGTACTTCACTGCATCCCTGCAAAATCTGAAAAAATTTGCCGGTGCCTATGGAGGAACTGCATAGGGCGCGTGGTGCACTGCTCGAGGTATCCAGATGCACTGCAATGGCACGGTAAGGGACCTCGCAAACGACCGCACGCCTGAAGGGAGCCGTCCGTGCTGGGGATGGTGTGGTCGCACCGGCGTGCACCAGCACCGAACCGCATCACGCATGCCGCTGAACTGCACGGCGACGGTCGTCGGACTGCAGAGGGGAGACGGTTTAGTTGAAACACATCAGTCCAAAATAGGAGATCGAGGGGTAGGAATCGGATCCGAGGCATAGATGCTCATCAGAGGCCTCACCGGAGAGGTGAGATGGAGGACGCCTGGTCTCCTCCTCGGCCCCTGGCGGCGGACAGGTGCGCGACGGGCACCGGTGGTTGGGCGGATCTGGGCGGTGATGGCCAGAGACAAGGACGACGAGATGTGGTCAGGCTGGGCTGAATCCTCGCGTGGCCTGGCAGAGTTGGCACCGGCGCTTGACGCACCGGCTGTGGGCGAGGGGCACCGTCGTCGGGGAAGATGAGGGAGAGGGTGGAGCATGGCGCTGGTGGTGGCCGTTTATGGAGAAGAAGGTCGCCGCCTCATAGAGACCCACCTCCCAGCACCCCCGTGCGGATCTCGCCGGATCCGGCGCCGGGCTGATGGAGTGGGGGGCTTCCACGCTGAGGCTTGGCGGCGGCCGGATCTGGTGGCTGTGGCCGCGCTGGCGGCCATGGGCGGCCGGATTCCTCCATGACCCGCTGGATGGCGCGGGAGAAACAGGAGGGCGGCGTAGAAGGTGGTGCTTGTGGGACGCCGCGGTCAGAGGTGCTGGTAGGCATCACCGCCGGAGAAGGTGGGGTAGTGCGGGAAGGGAAGTGGGGCGCGGGGAGGTGGCTGGCAGGGAGCTGATGGAGGTCATGGGGAGAGTGAGCGCTGCGGGAAGTTTTTTATTGGCCCCTGTAGTTTGGTCTGTTTCTTTTGCGGGGTTAATTTGTAGCCACGGGTCAGGACGAAACTGTTATCAGAATAAGATTAGGTGTTAGCAGAATAAAACTCTTAAGTGGTGTTATCATAATAGACCCACCCTATTATATGCTTACATCTCTTCTCATCTTAATGTAATTTTGTGCACCGCGTTCCAATGTAAACCAATGTAATTCGAGAATGATGTGAATTTCACAAAATATTCTCTTACTGATACTCATCAAACCTTGTTACTTTTTTACCGTGCCTATTACATTTTCATCTAATTACATTTTAAGAAAAATAAAATATTAAATTACATACTTGACATGAATTGGTGCTTCCTTTTCTGCTTAAACATCCCCTATCATTGAGCGTGTCTTATAGTTATATTTGATATTGTTTTGGGCCATTTACATTTCTGCCCCTAACTTGAACCCACTACTCAGATTTGCCCCTAATTCCGAAGGGTGCTCAAATTTGCCCATCTGCCATCAATTTCACTTATAGAAATGCCCCTTTGTGTCGTTTCCATCCAGTCAAGGCTGTTTGACCGCTAACTTCCCGTTAGTTTGACATATTTGCCCCTCCGTCCTTACATGTGGGCCGAAACTTACTTGTTCGATGCACTCTGTCTCTCATTCTGTTTCTTCAACGTCCCGGCGATGCCAGGGGCGATTTGGACAGCGGCTGGAGGCGGCGGGAGGTCGTGGATCTGGAGGGCGCTGGCACTAGGATGTTGATGTGCACGTCGGGCATGTCTTCGTCGAACTCCTCGGTGGCCGGCGAGGTAACTATTCCGACTCGATTTAGGTATTTTTTTGCCCTCTTGTAGAATTAGGGTTCATCAATTTGGGGATTTTATGCATTTAGGTGGATGGTGTTGGGTTTGTTTAGTTTGAATTCGAGTTCTACATCCTTGATCTGACATTCGATGGGCTCGAGATGTGCACGATGCAGCAGTGCTCGGGGCACAGGCTTATTCCTGCCCGACGCGTCGCCTGGGGAGGATCAAGCACGCGAAGAAGGTTCCTGGGGTGCCCTCTTGATGTAATTTCTCTTTTGCGTGTCATTGGGATTTGATTAGTTGCAAATGATTCTTTTTTTTGAATCCAAGTTATTATTTTGTAGCTCCCTGATGAATGTAACTGGGTTGTTTGGATTGACCCACCTCTGACAGATCATGTTGCTCATGCATTTGAGGAACTTCATGTAGGATTGGAGAAAAGCTGGCTAAAAGCTCATGATTTGGAGCACAGGGTGATGTATCTAACAGATAAGAACAAGAAACTAAAGTTGAAGATGAAGAAGAGAAATGAGCTTATGCAAACATGGGGATTTCTCATAGTTCTTTGCATTAGCATTTTGGCAACATTGTTTTCTGAGTGGTCTAAGAATCCATTCTAATTGGATGATTGTGTGTAATGTAAGGTAGTGTTGTGAGTTGTGAACTATCTTGAGTAGCTGTGAAGTGTTTGGACCAAAGTTGTACTGGTAATGTAATGTGACATGTTTCATCAGGAAAATGTTCTATGTATTTTGAGTATGTTTGCTACAATGTGCTCCCATTACCAAACTTCACAGTTAAAGAGTAGATTTACCGCATGATATAGAACATAGCACATGACACATGATATAGCACATGAGATAGAAGTTCAACATTAGTTGTAAATTCCACATTTGGAACATAAGCTAAGAGTTCACAAAAGCTAAGAGCATACTGCGACAAATCTGGTACATCACCATACATTTTTGAATTGAAAAACACAAGCTAACAGTTCAAAAATCCAACAAACACTTCACAACTACTTCTTCTTGCTCCTGGTGTTGCAAGATGGGTTTGAAGAGAGCCTAGAACTCCTCCTGGTGCTCACTTTCTTGCTCAGAACTGGAGTAGAAGATCTGCTGAGATTGTTGCTTCTAGTGACAGAACCTATAGTCTCCTCTTCTGTAGTTTCATCTTCTTCTTTAGTGGTGATTATCCTCTATCAGCTGGTCTTTTGTAGTTTTTTCTGGGGTTGTAAAGTTATAAATGAATGATAGAAGTCAGTTACAAAACACTCAAAAAAATTTAGCAAACAATGTAAGAAATAAAGCAAACAATTTACCTCACTGCACTACCAACTGTTGTTGCATCCTGACTTGCCACAGGATCAATTGTTGGATCTGCCGCAGCAACATCTAGAGCAGCAGCTGTATGAACTGCCACAGAAGTTGGTGCATCTGTATCTTGTAGTGCATGCTCATCTTCTGTTGCAGTATCAACATCTGTAGCATTTTCAACATTTGTAGCTTCATCAGTTGCAGCTTCCTGTACATCATCTGTACCAAGAGGTTCATCGGTTGCATTATCAGCACCCCAGTGTTCTTCTCCAAATGCAGGGTCAATGGACTCTTTGAAGTGGCTGCCATGGTGCCCAAGCTTTCCATATCTTGAACACTTTTTCTTTCTTCATCCAAGTCCTTTTCCCTCTGATTTTGCTCTAATTCTTGTCTTCCTAGGTCTGATAGGGGCCTATTTTGCACTGGAGCACACAATTTAAATCCTGGATGTACCACATCCCACTGTTGCTTGCCCTCCAAGAGTGGCAAATTATCAGCATAAGTTGCATTGAATTTTGCCACAGAGAAATACTCATGTACATACTGATCAATCTCACTAACAGGACCTCTCATTGAAGTGATAAAGTATAGAGCGTGTATGCATGGTTGTCCTGTTATTTGCCACTTTCTACAATAAAACTCCTTGTTTGCAAATTAACAGGATATCTCCACTCTCTTTTTTCATTGTCAATTGCAGTAATTTCTGCCTCAAATGTGCTTCTTTTTTACTATGGTCATATCAAGATCTTTAGATTTAGCATGAAGCATTACCATCATTTTGGGGATTATAATGTGCGCAATGTATGTGGCAGCTGCAATCTGCTGTCTCAAATCAAACTTATCCATTATGAACTGCCTTATTTTGTCAAGCAAGTCCACAATGTGCAAGGGAGTCCTGGATTAGGGGGTATCCGGACAGCCGGATTATATCCTTTGGCCGGACTGTTGGACTATGAAGATACAAGATTGAAGACTTCGTCCCGTGTCCGGATGGGACTCTACTTGGCGTGGAAGGCAAGCTAGGCAATACGGATATGTATATCTCCTCCTTTGTAACCGACCTTGCGTAACCCTAGCCCCCTCCGGTGTCTATATAAACGGGAGGGTTTTAGTCCGTAGAACAACATACAATCATACCATAGGCTAGCTTCTAGGGTTTAGCCTCTCCGATCTTGCGGTAGATCAACTCTTGTACTACTCACATTATCAAGAATAATCAAGAAGGACGTAGGGTTTTACCTCCATCAAGAGGGCCCGAACCTAGGTAAAACATCGTGTCCCCTGCCTCCTGTTACCATCTGCCTTAGACGCACAGTTCGGGACCCCCTACCCGAGATCAGCCGGTTTTGACACCGACAATGTGTATCCCCCTCCACTTCCTAATTTTGGAATTGAATGACTTAGCTAGATTGTTGTTCACATAATCAACTTTGCAAATTTTATTGAAGAGGGCCCTGGCCCATAGCTTAGTGTGATGCTCCTCTAATTACTCTTTCACACCAGGCTTGCTGTACAACTATCTAAGATGGTAGTTGTGTTTTTTCATGCTATATGTCAATGAGCAAGGCCATAAATTTTCATGAAAGGTTTTACCTCTAATTTTTTTGGGAAAAATTGGCTGCCAAATGCCTCACGCATTCTTTGTGCTCCACTCATGTGAATACATCTTCTACAACAGTCTCTAGGCCTTTGCATGCATATGTGTGGATACACTACTGCAGGTTGCTGCTAACGCGACACTACGATCAGAGACCCTTCGACGAAACTGTGTGCGATGCAATAATCACAAACGGTGGTGTAAAAAATCGTCAAAAAAGGTGCAAAACGTTTGCGATGACGGATGCATCAAACACGGTTCGGATTTTAGTTGCCTGTGTGATGCAGGGCATACAGTTTAGTTCAATTAACTGTTTGCAATGAGGAGGAACAATAGAAACGGGCAGCCGAATGGAGGTGTGTGCGATATACATCATACGGTTCACTTGGATGAACTGTTTGTGATTAGGCAACACAAAAGAAACGGTCCGCCAGATCAAGGTGTGTGCATATACGGCATGCGGTTCACTCAGATGAACTGTTTGCGTTGAGACAAAAGAACAGAAACGGTCAGCCAGATTAAGGTGTGTGCAAATACAACATACGGTTCACTCGAATGAACTGTTTGTGATTAGGCCACACAAAAGGAATGGTCAGCCAGATCAAGGTGTGTGCGGTATACGACATGCGGTTCACTCGGCCTTGTCGTTAGTGTGTGACCTCTGTGGAAACCGTTCGCTCCCCACTAGCCTCTTCTTGTACCGTGGCAACCGTCCACCGCCTCTTCGCCTTTCCCTCTCGATATGGAACTACTGTCACACGCTCTTCCTCCCTCCATTTGCCTTCACCCTTCCTTCCGCCATTGTTCGATCATCTTCTGCATGGAGGGAACAGGCCGGAAACGACCCCGTTATTCTTGTCCTGATCTGAAAGATGATGTGGTGAAGGAACTCATTGATCGGTGCGACGTCATCACCTCGGCTAGCATGGCAGGTTCGTTCAAGACCATTCTTGACTCAACTAATAACATCATTACAAGCAACCCAAGGGTCCGGAAGCGGTTTGATCTCCCCTATCTTCTTCGTCGTGACCCTACTGACTGGCGCGGGGACGAGGGAAGCCTTGCCTTGTGCAAGTTGATGCCGCTTGATAATGATACGTGTGATGTTAAGATGCCATCACTTGAGGTCAAGGCTTGGGCAGGCGCAAATGAAGATTGGATTGTTTATATTGGGTACAACTGCGAGTGGGAACTTGTGAATGTGTACACTCGTCACCGGGTTCCACTTCCGAGAATCTCAGACTGCCCAGAGGTTGAGCACATAGATGATCTACGTGAGTTCAAATACGATCATGGTAACTGTCGTCTACGGAATATAGCAATTTGTCGAGTTCCCAACTGATCTTGGGATTACACGAACTATGAAGTTGTTGCTATCTTCGACAAGCTTGTTGCCTTCCTTACTTCCATGCGTTGATGGATATTCCTCAAAAATCAATTTCTGTACACGGATGAGTACTATGATGCAATTCAATACGAGGGTCTGTGTTTGCTGCCACCACTCGTGGCACTATTTTTGCATGGAATCATCATGCTTTCGGTACGTTTGTCTTCCACCATAATTATAATTGTTTCATCCACATGCATGCGGGTTAGCTAGTTTCCCTTTACTAATTAATTAACCTTCTTGTGTTTCCATGGTCCTGTGAACATTCCACCACCTATACTTGAATATTTTTATAACCAAGGAGGAGATGACGATGCTGATGATCACGAGCATGACCCATATACTCAGTGGCGCCTGGCAACTTATTCCGATGGATCACCTCTTCTTGTCTGTATACAGGGCACTGCTGATGTTACTAAAGAAGCAGGTGTTGTCTCGCATGGTCGCACTCTCCGGAACTATTCCAACATCCGTTGCAGGGTATTCGGGATGGATACTAGGGTACTAGCGCCAACACCTTCTCCCTGGTTCAGTATTGAAAGTCTTGGAGGTAAATCACTCTCCGTTGGAAAAAAAACTATCCAATGATGGTGGAAGGCGATCCAACTGTTGTTGACACAACGTTACTACCATTTATGAGAATCAACTGTATCTATACCTCAGACATTGCTATGCTTCCCTACCGTCCTAATATGGGTCTTGACTTAGGCTTCTTCAGCCTGGATGTTCAGTCCTGCGTTGGTCTCGAGATTGACACTAGCCGGCCCTTCCCAGAGAATCACTTCTGGTTCAAAGCAAGAGTTTCCAACACCGACGAGTGTTTGAGCTGAAGTTCATTTCATCGCTTTGTTATTTGTTGTGTGAGAAAAACTTTACTTTACTAGAATGTTTTGTTGGAAATGATCTATAATCCAACGTGTATCCTCGTTGTCGTGGTGGGTTGATGACTTATTGTATGTAATAAATGGTACATTTGCATATGCGTCCATCAACTCACGCCTGCTAGTGGTGTCCATATGAACAATGCTAGTGATTTTAGTTGCGAAAATTAGATAGTGCTAGTGATTTTTAGCTGCATATTTTGACAAATCGCAGTGTTACAAGGTTGACAAATGGAAATGTTACTAGGTAAACAAATGTCAATCTTTCCAGTTTGACAAATGGCAACATACCCAAAATGACAGATGCAAATCTTACCCAATTGTTTCTACGTGGTTGCACATGGGTCATGCAAAGAAATCCTGCTCGACACATTTTCCCTTGGCTTCCTGGGGAAGCTGTCGGTTTGCGTACGGGTGTTCTAACTAAAACGTTTGCGATGAGTGTTTTATATTTAAAAACCATTGATGTTTTTTAAAGAAAATTGTTTGATAAGTCTGTACATTAAGAGAGAAAAACGCAAGTTCGTTCAAACCATATCTTTCATTCAGTCACACCGCGAATGTATATTCATATGATCGAGAATTCGAGATACAACATTAAACCCCCAAAAGAACTATTTTCGGTAGCGGCGGAGGTGGCGTGCTGCGCCATCATTGTCATTGTCGTCCTCCGGGACACCGTTGTTGAAGTCTTCAAGGCAGCACAAAATGTTCTTCACATGTAAATCAAACATCATGTCGTTGCGCGATCGACGGGCACGGCGCGGGAGGACGGCAACTGGCGCCGCTGAGAGGTGGCGGTCGACGGTAGCGTCCCATGCCACTGAGGGGGGGTGCACGCACGGCCATGGGCACGTGCGCGGCGGGTGCAGCCAAACGCACGGTGACCGGCACCGCGATGGGTGGAGGGGCCCGCATGGGCAGGGGCACGGGCGCGGCGGGTGCAGCCAAACGCACGGGGGCCGGTGCCATGGTGGGTGGAGGGGCGCGCATGGGCACGGGCACGGGCGCTGGCGTTGACATGTACACAAGCTCGAGTGGGTCCATGGAGACCTCGCTGACGCCCGCGACTTTCAGCTCTACGATAGTGCTTGGCAACCAGCCCGTCAATGCTACGCGGATGGTCGCTGGCGCGGGTGCGGGGATGGGAGATGGGACAGCAACCGCCGTGGCTAGCTCGTTCTGGGCCATGTCCATGAGGCCCCATTCCTCCTTTATTTCTATCTCCTCCAGCTCGGAGTCAACTTCACAATACTTGAAGACTAGTGGCAGATGATCATTCTGCACTATCGCGTTGGTGAAGGTCTGCGGGAGGGAGGGGAATGGGAGGCAAACAGTAAGGCTGCCCGTATTAAACAGCGGCTCGGGTGCCATTAATGGAGAGGAAGGAGGGCGGCCATGGAAGTCAAATGGCTCGCTTCCCAGTGAGCCTGCGCAGCATACAACTCACATGCTTCTCGGTGTGCCTGCGCATTGAAGTACAGCTTTCACGCCTCTCGGTCAGCCTACGCACCGGACTCCGCTCGCATGCCTCCCGTCCAGTCAATGTCAAGCAGCTGTCCGCACGGCACCTCCTATAGCCATTAAAATGAAGACACATGGCGTCACGTGAATGGTTAACAGAACACACATGATTTGAATTATACAACCATTTGAGATATTAAAGTGGCTGCTATTTCTTTGAAAATGCCTTTGTTGGTTGTTATTCGAGTGCGCCTTCTCTCAAAATGGACATGAAAAATACCACAACATGTCGGGTGCCATTCCATGATAGCATGCCAAGTTTCATGAATTTTAGACGAGTTTTAGATTTACTATAATTTAAAAACAAAGAATCTCAATGTTTTGCCGGCAATCAACAGTGCCCTGGTGTTTGAAATTCATACCCATTTCTTGCATGAGACCTAAGCATGCACCCAAGGACATAGTTTTGATTTTTCAACCAATTTATATGCACTAGAGCATGTGCATGTAGTTCAAATTTTAATTATGCACATAAATGCATTGAAAACTCAGTTAATGCATAAAAATGTCCAAACGAACCCCGAAAAATCACAAAAATTAACACAACACCCCTGTTGTTCTATGTTGACACGAGAAAAAATTTGAAAGCAATAAGAGGCAATGGATATCGTTCAGTCCCCAATGGTGGGACGTTCCCTATCGAAACCATAATGCTTGTTGTGAGAAGCTTTGGTCTGTGAGAAGCATATACCCAAACCTACTCCAAATGGGACACATTTTTTACCACAGCATGTTGATGCCGCTCCATGATAGCATGCCAAGTTTCATGAATTTCAGACGAGTTTTGCATTTACAAGAATATAAAAACCAGGCATCTCAACGTTTTGGCGGCAATCAACGGTGCCCTGGTGTTTGAAATTCATTCCCATTTCTTGCATGGGACCTAAGAATGCACCCAAGGACACATATTTGATTTTTCAACCAATTTATATGCACTAGAGCATGTGCATGTAGTTCAAATTCAAATTATGCACATAAATGCATTGAAAACTCAATTAATGCATAAAAATGTCCAAACGAACCCCGAAAAATCACAAAAATTGACACAACACTCCTGTTGTTCTATGTTGACACGAGAAAAAAATTGAAAGCAATAAGAGGCAATGGATATCGTTTCATCCCCAAAGATGGGGCATTCCCTATCGAAACCATAATGCTTGTTGTGAGAAGCTTTGGTCTGTGAGAAGCATATACCCAAACCTGCTCCAAATGGGACACATTTTTTACCACAGCATTTTGATGCTGCTCCGTGATAGCATGCCAAGTTTCATGAATTTCAGACGAGTTTTGGATTTACTAAAATTTTAAAACCAGGCATCTCAATGTTTTGCCAGCAATCAACGGTGCCCTGGTGTTTGAAATTCATTCCCATTTCTTGCATGGGACCTAAGCATGTAGCCAAGGACACAGATTTGATTTTCAACCAATTTATATGCACTGGAGCATGTGCATGTAGTTCAAATTTTAATTATGCACATAAATGCATTGAAAACTCAGTTAATGCATAAAAATGTCCAAACGAACCCCGAAAAATCACAAAAATTGGCACTACACTCCTGTTGTTCTATGTTGACACGAGGAAAAAATTTGAAAGCAATAAGAGGCAATGGATATTGTTTCGTCCCCAAAGGTGGGACGTTCCCTATCGAAACCATCATGGTTGTTTTGAGAAGCTTTGGTATGTGAGAAGCTTATACCCAAACCTGCCGCAAATGGGACAATTTTTTTACCACGGCATTTTGATGCCGCTCCATGATAGCATGCCAAGTTTCATGAATTTCAGACGAGTTTTGGATTTACTAGAATTTAAAAACCAGGCATCTCAATGTTTTTCCGGCAATCAACGGTGCCCTGGTGTTTGAAATTCATTCCCATCTCTTGCATGAGACCTAAGCATGCACCCAAGGACACATTGATTTTTCAACCAATTTATATGCACTTGAGCATGTGCTTGTAGTTCAAATTTGAATTATGCACAGAAATGCATTGAAAACTTAGTTAATGCATAAAAATGTCCAAACGAACCCCCAAAAATCACAAAAATTGACACAACACTCTTGTTGTTCTATGTTGACACGTGAAAAAAATTTAAAAGCAATAAGAGGCAATGGATATCATTTCGTCCCCAAAGGTGGGACGTTCCCTATCGAAACCATCACGCTTGTTGTGAGAAGCTCTGGTTTGTGAGAAGCTTATACCCAAACATGCCCCAAGACAAATTTTTTACCATGGCATTTTGATGCTGCTCCATGATAGCATGCCAAGTTTCATGTATTTTAGACGAGTTTTGGATTTACTAGAAATTAAAAAACAGGCATCTCATCGTTTTGCCGGCAAATCAACGGTGCCCTGGTGTTTGAAATTCATTCCCATCTCTTGCATGGGACCTAAGCGTGCACCTAAGGACACACATGTGATTTGTCAACCAACTTTGGTGCACTGGAGCATGTGCTTGTAGTTCAAATTTGAATTATGCACATAAAATGCCTAGAAAACCCAGTTAATTTATAAGAAAGGCCAAACGAACCCCGAAAAATTCATTCCCATTTCTTGCATGGGACCTAAGCATGCATTGAAGGACACATATTTGATTTTCAACTAATTTATATGCACCGGAGCATGTGCATGTAGTTAATTTTGAATTGTGCACCTGAAATGGCTAGAAAACCAGTTTAATGTATAAAATGTCTAAACGAACCCTGAATAATTCGAATTCTTTTACAACACACATATAGTTGCATGTTCACTGCAGATAAAAGGTCTAGCAATTCAAACATCGTCCATTGTCGCTGTGACCCCATTATGTAATTCAAATCAAGTACATCCCACACAATTTATTATCACCAACCGTGTGAGATGTAGTACAAAATATCTTGGAGCATCGTTTGTGTATACACTACTAGCGAAAACGTTATACACAGAACTTTAGCAGTAGCGCTTGTTAAAAGAGCACACTACTGCTAGATAGCAGTAGCGCGTGCAAAATAAGCGCGCTGCAGATGGACATATATCAGTAGCGCGTCTCACCAAAAACTCGCTACTACTAAAATTCCAATCACTTAGCCGATGGGCTACACATAGTAGTAGCGATCTTCCAAAAACTGCGCTACCGCTAATAAACTTATAGCAGTGCGTTTATGTGTAAATCGCTACTGCTAACGAAAAGAAAATGAAATGAAAAACGAATAGAGAAGTAAATGAAAATGAAAGAAATAGAAAAAGGAGAAAGGAAAAATATAAAATGTAAAGAAAAATAAATGAAAAAGGGGAAAAATGATGAAGATGTAGCAGTAGCGCGCTCTCTGAAACGCGCTATAGCTAACTTAGCTATAGCACGTTTTCTCTAACGCGCCACCGTTAGTTTTGACTTAAGCAAAAACGGTTTCCCCCCCCCGGCCACCACTTCTCCCCCAAATCGATCCCTCGCTTCGCCACCGTCTCCCCCACTTCGCCGCCGCCCCCACTTCGCCACCGTCTCCTGCCCGCGTCGACGCCGCGCTCATCCTCACGGCCGCCGCCCGAGGCCGCCCAGCCTCACCGCCGCCGCCTCTCGGGCCGCCCTTGACCTCACCGTCGCCTCCCTCGACCTCACCGGCGCCGCCCTCGACCTCACCGCCCCCGAGCCTGCCAAGACTGCCGCGTCCCGATCCTGAGCCCGCCCACCCCGCCCCTACCTCCGTCGCCAAGCACCTCCCCGCCACCGTCTCTCCCCTCTCTGTAAGCCCCCCAACCCATCCTTTTTAGTTAATAGATGTTAATGTTAAGTAGTAGATAATGTTGATGTTTTTTAGTTAGGGTAATAATAGACGATGTTAAGTAGTAGATAATGTAGATGTTAATTAGTTCAGTAGGGTTTAGTTTTTAAATTGAGTTTGTTTAACTAGATGTTAATTCGGGCAGTAGGGTTTAGTTTAGAGTAAAGTTTAGTTCAATAGTTAACTAAATATAATCTATATTTGGTTTTTGAATTGAGTTTGAGAGAGCATGTATGATTTGTGTAGATTTTCTTGAAGTGTCAAACGCTATAGGACATGCAAATTTGAAGTGGTCAGGCTATATGCAAATTCCTCAATTGTGTTTGCCCATGTTTCGATTGTGCCCAAGTGGCCTTTTGTTGTTTCCAGGGAATGAAGCTGAGTGGCCTATGTTTTGCCGGAATGTTGATTCATTTCCGTTCTGGCAAATTTCAGGTTCTCGATTTGTCCACTTTTTAGCAAAGGTCATGCCAAAATTTTCTGTGAATTTCGGCATGACTTGTGCTACAAACTAGGACATATCGAGTGCCCGGGATTTGCCGCACCAGGAAGGAGTCAACGTTCCTGCAAAACATAGGCCTTTTGTATGTCATTATTCATTTTATTAGGTCTAGAATTAATTTACTAGATTTAATCATAGGAAACATGGCTAGCAACGATGAAGGACAGGGTTCTGGTGATTGCGACGACGTCTACTGGGCGGCAGACGAATTTTTTAGCCTTGCCGACGATCAACCGATGGCATTGGGGACTGAGACCGACACGCTGACCGGTGCTGAGACTGAGACCGGCGCTGAGACTCAGACCGGCATCGAGACCGGCGCATAGACTGAGACCGGCGCTGCCTCAGGGAGCGGAGCCGGTGTAGAACCGAAAGCAAAGAGGCAACGACTTCCTAACAAATTCAAGACTACTAGACTGGTGGTCACGGAGGTGGACGATGGCAATTTTGAGCCAAAGGCGCCCGAGGAAGCGCGTCGATGCTACGACAATCAAATAGGCTGCATCGTACGGACAACCGCCACCATCAACAATGAGAAACTACCGAAGATAGAAAATATGAGGAGCTCCCTCCTAAAGAAGTTTCACCAGATATTCTTGTTCCCGAGCCGGAATGAGAAGGATTATGAAGATCCAGATGAGGACCCGGCAAAGAAGAAGATAAACAAACACGCCATGACCAAGTTTAGCAACGCGTTGGCCGCCTGGAAAAATCGAGTGAAAGCAAAGATCATCGACAAGAAGGAACCCTACTCCGAGATTGTAAAGGATAATCCGACAATCACGGAAGAGCAGTTTCAAATACTCAAGGAGGCTTGCGAGGCTGAAGCTGCCAAAAAAGTCTCAGTACATGAAGGGGCTTCAAGAGAGGAACATTGGGAGCCACCACCTCGGAAGTCGTGGTTACGGCGGAAAGAGGTCCAAATGGTCCAAGGAGGACGTGGAAGCCGCGAGTCTTGGCATCCTAGACCCCTTGGCGGATTTCACTGTCCCGCAGGAGCGTGACGTCCTCAGGGCCGGCACCATTGGGACCCAGTGAAGAAAGTTTACGAGACAACACCGGTCATTACGGAGTTCATGAGACTGCTGGTAATTTTAGTTTCTGATCAATTCGACTGCACACATTAGTCATATTTGTAAACGATCCTTGTGCCTTTTGCAGAGAGAGAAGCACCGGATTGCGGCCGAAAGCGACTCGCCGTCTGAGGCATTGGCGAGGCCCAAGTGGGACACTCCATTCAACCGGGCGTTGAACATATTGAAACAACAACCGGTGGATACTCGACCGTCGTATGGACGCGTGCACGGTGTCGGAGACGGTGCCACGTGGAAGAAGTACTACCGTGAGACCATGGAGGAGAGAAAGGAAAGACGGAGGTTAACTGAAGAAAGCATCGACAAGAAGGTTGAGATTGCGGTTGAGAAGAAATCATCTTAGACAGTCGCAACAGCGGTAGCTGCCGCAAAACAGGTGGTTGCAGATTTGTCTACTTCCTTGGTGACGGGCATTATCACTTGGACAAGGCAAAATCCAGAAAAAATGCAGAGGACTTTCCCCTTGCCGACTTCTTGGGGAGCAGCTCGACTAGCGTTGCACCAGCACCTGCTTCCGCACCGGCTCCCGCACCTGCTCCCGCACCGGCTCCCGCATCTGCTCCCACATCGGACGTGCTCGGTGGTGCTTCGTCTTTGGCTGAGCTTGACGCCCTCACGGTATCTGTCACACCGGCCCCCTTCAATATAAATGTATAATCTCCCATTTTCGTTGCCTTTCAGATGTCTCACGTCGCAGACTTTTCTTTGCAGGACGACGAAACCCCGTGCACCATATTGTACACCATCGGCGACCAGAAGGTGGACGTGGGGAAGGCGACGATAATGAAGCCGAAGGAACCATTGTTCCACAGCCGGCCGATCCCCTCGAATGTCTTCAAGGTTTCCGTGGCCAGTGTCAAACCGGGCCACGAGAATTTTCCTCCTCCAATACTAGCGGGGGATGACGACGAGACACCGCGGCGGCTTGGTGATTGTTGCAATGGATGGGTCCTGTTGTGGCCAAAGAGTCTGCTTCATCTGGAGGCGGCCGGGAGCACACCCACGAGCACGCAGCCTCAGCAAGGTATGAACATCAACACCCCACCTACCCAATTAGCGTCGGGTGTCGGTTTGGGTGATAGCGTACGGGGTAAGGAGGAGGCTCTGTTGGGTTTTGTAGTAATTTCAAAAAATTTCCTATGCACACGCAAGATCATGTGATGCATAGAAACGAGAGGGGAGAGTGCTGTCTACGTACCCACGCAGACCGATTGCGGAAGCGTTGACACAACGTAGAGGAAGTAGTCGTACGTCTTCACGATCCAACCGATCAAGCACTGAAACTACGACACCTCCGAGTTCGAGCACACGTTCAGCTCGATGACGATCCCTGGACTCCGATCCAGCAAAGTGTCGGGGAAGAGTTCCGTCAGCACGACGGCGTGGTGACGATCTTGATGCACTACAGCAGCAGGGCTTCGCCTAAACTTCGCTACAGTATTATCGAGGAATATGGTGGCTGGGGGCACCGCACACGGCTAAGGAATAGATCACGTGGATCAACTTGTGTATTTCTGGGGTGCCTCTGCCTCAGTATATAAAGGAGCCAAGGGGGAGGGGGGCGCCGGCCAGGAGGAGGGTGCAGGAGGAGTCCTTCTCCTTCCGGGAGTAGGACTCCCCCCAATCCTAGTTGGACTAGGATTCCCCGAGGGGGAAAGAGAGAGAAGGGGGGCCGGCCACCTCTCCTAGTCCTAATAGGACTAGGGGGAGGGGGGAGGCGCGCGACCACCTTGGGCTGCCCCTTTCTCCTTTCCACTAAAGCCCATCTAGGCCCATATGGTTCCCGGGGGGTTCCGGTAACCTCCCGGTACTCTGGTAAAATCCCGATTTCACCCGGAACACTTCCGATATCCAAACATAGGCTTCCAATATATCAATCTTTACGTCTCGACCATTTCGAGACTCCTCGTCATGTCCGTGATCACATCCGGGACTCCGAACAACCTTCGGTACATCAAAATGCATAAACTCATAATATAACTGTCATCGTAACCTTAAGCGTGCAGACCCTACGGGTTCGAGAACAATGTAGACATGACCGAGACACGTCTCCGGTCAATAACCAATAGTGGGATCTGGATGCCCATATTGGCTCCTACATATTCTACGAAGATCTTTATCGGTCAGACCGCATAGCAACATACGTTGTTCCCTTTGTCATCGGTATGTTACTTGCCCAAGATTCGATCGTCGGTATCCAATACCTAGTTCAATCTCGTTACCGGCAAGTCTCTTTACTTGTTCTGTAATACATCATCTCACAACTAACTCATTAGTTGCAATGCTTGCAAGGCTTATGTGATGTGCATTACCGAGAGGGCCCAGAGATACCTCTCCGACAATCGGAGTGACAAATCCTAATCTCGAAATACGCCAACCCAACATCTACCTTTGGAGACACCTGTAATGCTCCTTTATAATCACCCAGTTACATTGTGACGTTTGGTAGCACCCAAAGTGTTCCTCCAGCAAACGGGAGTTGCATAATCTCATAGTCATAGGAACATGTATAAGTCATGAAGAAAGCAATAGCAACATACTAAACGATCGGGTGCTAAGCTAATGGAATGGGTCATGTCAATCAGATCATTCACCTAATGATGTGATCCCGTTAATCAAATAACAACTCTTTGTCCATGGTTAGGAAACATAACCATCTTTGATTAACGAGCTAGTCAAGTAGAGGCATACTAGTGACACTGTGTTTGTCTATGTATTCACACATGTATTATGTTTCCGGTTAATACAATTCTAGCATGAATAATAAACATTTATCATGAAATAAGGAAATAAATAATAACTTTATTATTGCCTCTAGGGCATATTTCCTTCAGTCTCCCACTTGCACTAGAGTCAATAATCTAGATCACATCACCATGTGATTAACATCGATAGTTCACATCATCATGTGATTAACACCCATAGTTCACATCGCCATGTGACCAACACCCAAAGGGTTTACTAGATTCAGTAATCTAGTTCACATCGCTATGTGATTAACACCCAAGGAGTACTAAGGTGTGATCATGTTTTGCTTGTGAGAGAATCTTAGTCAACGGGTCTGCCACATTCAGATCCGCATGTATTTTGCAAATTTCTATGTCAACAATGCTCTGCATGGAGCTACTCTAGCTAATTGCTCCCACTTTCAATATGTATCTAGACCGAGACTTAGAGTCATCTAGATTAGTGTCAAACTTGCATCGGCGTAACCCTTTACGACGAACCTTTTTTCACTTCCATAATCGAGAAACATATCCTTATTCCCACTAAGGATAATTCTGACCGCTGTCCAGTGATCTACTCCTAGATCACTATTGTACTCCCTTGCCAAATCAGTGCAGGGTATACAATAGATCTGGTATACAGCATGACATACTTTATAGAACCTATGGCCAAGGCATAGGGAATGACTTTCATTCTCTTTCTATCTTCTGCCGTGGTCGGGCTTTGAGTCTTACTCAACTTCACACCTTGTAATACAGGCAAGAACTCTTTCTTTGACTGCTCCATTTTGAACTACTTCAAAATCTTGTCAAGGTTTGTACTCATTGAAAAAACTTATCAAGCGTCTTGATCTATCTCTATAGATCTTGGAGCTCAATATGTAAGCAGCTTCACCGAAGTCTTTCTTTGAAAAACTCCTTTCAAATATTCCTTTATGCTTTCCAGAATAATTCTACATTATTTCCGATCAACAATATGTCATTCACATATACTTATCAGAAATGTTGTAGTGCTCCCACTCACTTTCTCGTAAATACAGGCTTCACCGCAAGTCTGTATAAAACTATATGCTTTGATCAACTCATCAAAGCGTATATTCCAACTCTGAGATGCTTGCACCAGTCCACAGATGGATCGCTGGAGTTTGCACATTTTGTTAGCACCTTTCGGATTGACAAAACCTTCTGGTTGCATCATATACAACTCTTCTTTAATAAATCCATTAAGGAATGCAGTTTTGTTTATCCATTTGCCAGATTTCATAAAATGCGGCAATTACTAACATGATTCGGACAGACTCAAGCATAGATACGAGTGAGAAACTCTCATCGTAGTCAACACCTTGAACTTGTCGAAAACCTTTCGCGATAATTCTAGCTTTATAGATAGTAACACTACTATCAGCGTCCGTCTTCCTCTTGAAGATCCATTTATTTCCATGGCTTGCCGATCATCGGGCAAATCCATCAAAGTCCATACTTTGTTCTCATACATGGATCATATCTCAGATTTCATGGTCTCAAACCATTTCGCGGAATCTGGGCTCATCATCGCTTCCTCATAGTTCGCAAGTTCGTCATGGTCTAGTAACATGACTTCCAGAACAGGATTACCGTACCACTCTGGTGCGGATCTTACTCTGGTTTACCTACGAGATTTGGTAGTAACTTGATCTGAAGTTACATGATCATCATCATTAGCTTCCTCACTAATTGGTGTAGTAGTCATAGGAACAGATTTCTGTGATGAACTACTTTCCAATAAGGGAGCAGGTACAGTCACCTCATCAAGTTCTACTTTCCTCCCACTCACTTCTTTCGAGAGAAACTCCTTCTCTAGAAAAACTCCGAATTTAGCAACAAAAGTCTTGCCTTCGGATTTGTGATAGAAGGTGTATCCAATAGTTTCCTTTGGATATCCTATGAAGACGCACTTCTCCGATTTGAGTTTGAGCTTATCAGGATGAAACCTTTTCATATAAGCATCACAACCCCAAACTTTAAGAAACGACAGCTTAGGTTTCTTGCCAAACCATAGTTCACACGGTGTCGTCTCAACGGTTTTAGATGGTGCCCTATTTAACGTGAATGCAGCTGTCTCTAATGCATAACTCCAAAACGATAGTGGTAGATCGGTAAGAGACATCATAGATCGCACTATATCCAATAAAGTACGGTTATGACGTCCGGACACACCATTATGCTGTGGTGTTCAGGTGGCGTGAGTAGTGAAACTATTTCACATTGTTTTAATTGAAGACCAAACTCGTAACTCAAATATTTTACCTCTGCGATCATATCGTAGAAACTTTTATTTTCTTGTCACGATGATTTTCCACTTCACTCTGAAATTCTTTGAACTGTTCAAATGTTTCAGACTTATGTTTCATCAAGTAGATATCCCCATATCTGCTCAAATCATCTGTGAAGGTCAGAAAATAATGATACCTGCTACAAGCCTTAATATTCATCAGACCACATACATCAGTATGTATGATCTCCAACAAATCTGTTGCTTGCTTCATTGTTCCGGAGAATGGCGTTTTAGTCATCTTGCCCAAAAGGCATGGTTCGCAAGCATCAAGTGATTCATAATCAAGTGATTCCAAAATCCCATCAGCATGGAGTTTCTTCATGCGCTTTACACCAATATGACCTAAACGGCAGTGCTACAAATAATTTGCACTATCATTATTAACTTTGCATCTTTTGGTTTCAATATTATGATTATGTGTATCACTACGATCGAGATCCAACGAACTATTTTCATTGGGTGTGTAACCATATAAGGTTTTATTCATGTAAACAGAACAACAATTTATTCTCTTACTTAAATGAATAACCGTATTACAATAAACATGATCAAATCATATTCATGCTCAACGCAAACACCAAATAACACTTATTCAGGTTCAACACTAATCCTGAAAGTATAGGGAGTGTGCGATGATGATCATATCAATCTTGGAACCACTTCCAACACACATTGTCACTTCACCCTTAACTAGTCTCTGTTTATTCTGCAACTCCCATTTCGAGTTACTAATCTTAGCAACTGAACTAGTATCAAATACTGAGGGGTTGCTATAAACACTAGTAAAGTACACATCAATAACATGTATATCAAATATACTTATGTTCACTTTGCCATCCTTCTTATCTGCCAATCACTTGGGGTAGTTCCGCTTCCAGTGACCAGTCCCTTTGCAGTAGAAACACTTAGTCTCAGGCTTAGGACCAGACTTGGGCTTCTTCACTTGAGCAGCAACTTGCTTGCCATTCTTCTTGAAGTTCCCCTTCTTCCCTTTGCCCTTTTATTGAAACTAGTGGTCTTGTCTACCATCAACACTTGATGTTTTTCTTGATTTCTACCTTCGTTGATTTCAGCATCATGAAGAGCTTGGGAATCGTTTCCGTTATCCCTTGCATATCATAGTTCATCACGAAGTTCTACTAACTTGGTGATGGTGACTAGAGAATTCTGTCAATCACTATCTTATCTGGAAGATTAATTCCCACTTGATTCAAGCGATTGTAGTACTCAGACAATCTGGGCACATGCTCACTAATTGAGCGATTCTCCTCCATCTTTTAGCTACAGAACTTGTTGGAGACTTCATATCTCTCAACTCGGGTATTTGCTTGAAATATTAACTTCAATTCCTGGAACATCTCATATGGTCCATGACGTTCAAAACGTCTTTGAAGTCCCGATTCTAAGCCGTTAAGCATGGTGCACTAAACTATCAAGTAGTCATCATTTTGAGCTAGCCAAACGTTCATAACGTCTGTATCTGCTCCTGCAATAGGTCTGTCACCTAGCGGTGCATCAAGGACATAACTCTTCTGTGTAGCAATGAGGATAAACCTCAGATCACGGATCCAATCCGCATCATTGCTACTAACATCTTTCAACACAATTTTTCTCTAGGAACATATCAAAATAAACATATGAAAGCAACAACGCAAGCTATTGATCTACAACATAATTTGCAAAATACTACCAGGACTAAGTTCATGATAAATTTAAGTTCAATTAATCAAGTTAATTAAAGAACTCCCACTTAGATAGACATCCCTCTAATCCTCTAAGTGATTACATGATCCAAATCAACTAAACCATAACCGATCATCACGTGAGATGGAGTAGTTTTCAATGGTGAACATCGTTATGTTGATCATATCTACTATATGATTCACGCTCGACCTTTCGGTCTCCGTGTCCCGAGGCCATATCTGTATATGCTTGGCTCGTCAAGTATAACCTGAGTATTCCGCGTGTGCAACTGTTTTGCACCCGTTGTATTTGAACGTAGAACCTATCACACCCTATCATCACGTGGTGTCTCAGCACGAAGAACTTTCGCAATGGTGCATACTCAGGGAGAACACTTCTTGATAATTTAGTGAGAGATCATCTTATAATGCTACCGTCAATCAAAGCAAGATAAGATGCATAAAAAGGATAAACATCACATGCAATCAATATAAGTGATATGATATGGCCATCATCATCTTGTGCTTGTGATCTCCATCTCCGAAGCACCGTCATGATCACCATCGTCACCGGCGTGACACCTTGATCTCCATCGTAGCATCGTTGTTGTCTCGCCAAGCTTATGCTTCCACGACTATCACTACCGCTTAGTAATAAATTAAAGCATTACATCGCGATTTCATTGCATACAATAAAGCGACAACCATATGGCTCCTGCCAGTTGCCGATAACTCGGTTACAAAACATGATCATCTCATACAATAAAATTCAGCATCATGTCTTGACCATATCACATCACAACATGCCCTGCAAAAACAAGTTAGACGTCCTCTACTTTGTTGTTGCAAGTTTTACGTGGCTGCTACGGGCTTAAGCAAGAACCAATCTCACCTACGCATCAAAACCACAACGATAGTTTGTCAAATAGACTCCGTTTTAACCTTCGCAAGGACCGGGCGTAGCCATACTCGGTGCAACTAAAGTTGGAGAGACAATCGCCCGCAAGCCACCTATGTGCAAAGCACGTCGGGGGAACCGGTCTCGCGTAAGCGTACGCGTAAGGTTGGTCCGGGTCGTCTTGTCCAACAATGCCGCCGAACCAAAGTATGACATGCTGGTAGGCAGTATGACTTATATCGCCCACAACTCACTTGTGTTCTACTCGTGCATATAACATCAACATAAATAACCTAGGCTCGGATGCCACTGTTGGGTTTCGTAGTAATTTCAACAATTTTCCTACGCACACGCAAGATCATGTGATGCATAGCAACGAGAGGGGAGAGTGCTGTCTACGTACCCACGCAGACCGACTGCGGAAGCGTTGACACAACGTAGAGGAAGTAGTCGTACGTCTTCACGATCCAACCGATCAAGCACCGAAACTATGGCACCTCCGAGTTCGAGCACACGTTCAGCTCGATGACGATCCCCGGACTCCGATCCAGCAAAGTGTCGGGGAAGAGTTCCGTCAGCACGGCGGCGTGGTGACGATCTTGATGCACTACAGCAGCAGGGCTTCGCCTAAACTCCGCTACAGTATTATCGAGGAATATGGTGGCTGGGGGCACCGCACACGGCTAAGGAATAGATCACGTGGATCAACTTGTGTATTTCTGGGGTGCCTCTGCCTCAGTATATAAAGGAGCCAAGGGGGAGGGGGGCGCCGGCCAGGAGGAGGGCGCAGGAGGAGTCCATCTCCTTCAGGGAGTAGGACTCCCCCCCCAATCCTAGTTGGACTAGGATTCCCCGAGGGGGAAAGAGAGAGAAGGGGGGCCGGCCACCTCTCCTAGTCCTAATAGGACTAGGGGGAGGGGGAGGCGCGCGGCCACCTTGGGCTGCCCCTTTCTCCTTTCCACTAAAGCCCATCTAGGCCCATATGGTTCCCGGGGGGTTCCGGTAACCTCCCGGTACTCCGGTAAAATCCCGATTTCACCCGGAACACTTCCGATATCCAAACATAGGCTTCCAATATATCAATCTTTACGTCTCGACCATTTCGAGACTCCTCGTCATGTCCGTGATCACATCCGGGACTCCGAACAACCTTCGGTACATCAAAATGCATAAACTCATAATATAACTGTCATCGTAACCTTAAGCGTGCAGACCCTACGGGTTCGAGAACAATGTAGACATGACCGAGACACGTCTCCGGTCAATAACCAATAGTGGGATCTGGATGCCCATATTGGCTCCTACATATTCTACGAAGATCTTTATCGGTCAGACCGCATAGCAACATACGTTGTTCCCTTTGTCATCGGTATGTTACTTGCCCAAGATTCGATCGTCGGTATCCAATACCTAGTTCAATCTCGTTACCGGCAAGTCTCTTTACTTGTTCTGTAATACATCATCTCACAACTAACTCATTAGTTGCAATGCTTGCAAGGCTTATGTGATGTGCATTACCGAGAGGGCCCAGAGATACCTCTCCGACAATCGGAGTGACAAATCCTAATCTCGAAATACGCCAACCCAACATCCCTTTGGAGACACCTGTAATGCTCCTTTATAATCACCCAGTACGTTGTGACGTTTGGTAGCACCCAAAGTGTTCCTCCGGCAAACGGGAGTTGCATAATCTCATAGTCATAGGAACATGTATAAGTCATGAAGAAAGCAATAGCAACATACTAAACGATCGGGTGCTAAGCTAATGGAATGGGTCATGTCAATCAGATCATTCACCTAATGATGTGATCTCGTTAATCAAATAACAACCTTTTGTTCATGGTTAGGAAACATAACCATCTTTGATTAACGAGCTAGTCAAGTAGAGGCATACTAGTGACACTCTGTTTGTCTATGTATTCACACATGTATTATGTTTCCGGTTAATACAATTCTAGCATGAATAATAAACATTTATCATGATATAAGGAAATAAATAATAACTTTATTATTGCCTCTAGGGCATATTTCCTTCAGCGCTCCATTAGTCACTGATGACGTCGCCATGGATGAGGATGAGGACGACGTTGGCGCTGAACAGTATGTCTATACTGGCGCCTCCTCAGGGTTTGAGCGTCATGAGTCGGTGCCTGAATTGCCGTCTCAACATATTATGGACGACCTTCCGGTAGTAAAGAAGTCTAGCAAGAGAGCGAGGAAAGGCAAAAAAGCCGATTCTATGATCCAGCCGCCTCAGCAGCCTCGGCTTCAGGACCGTATAGATATCCCCGATGCGGATAAATGGCATATCCCCGGTCAACCAATCCTACCTGCAACAGCGCTACGGGCCAGATTCGGCGATCTAAGGAGACTTCATGACGATGTGCTGCGGGTAGAGAAAGGCCTCATCGCCTCGAAAGATCCAGGATACCCACTCTACGTGGTTAATGTTCCGTGGCAAATGTCGTACGTCAACAACTTTCCCGCGGATAAGTTCTTCCTCCGATTCGATTACATATTCGACATGTTTCACGTGAAGAAGCTGGATTTTACGTTTATCCGCATTTATGCCTTGCACATGAAGTACATCATCGGGGTTGAGCAGATATCTAATATGTGTGTCGCTGACCCGTACTACATGCACGAGGGCTTCTTGGGAGTCTGCGCAAAGCGCCGTGAATACGCGAGGGATTACATCGTCAATTTCATGCTCACCAATAAGGACAAGGAGGCGATTCTCGTGCCTTATCATCCCGTGTAAGTCATCCGCGCTGCTATGCTTCCTTCAATTTCAATCATTCATTTGCACGGTGGAGGCTAATTAATTTGAGGTGTATTTATTTTGCGCAGCAGCGGGCGCGCCGTCCTCATCATCCTCTACCCCCGATTCTCCCACGCTCTTTACTTGGACTCATCGAAGAACATTCACAAAAAGGATTACACCCACATCAAGGATGTTCTTGACAGTGCTATGTTTTACTACCAAGCAAGGGGTGGAGAGGTCAGGGACAAGAAGACAAGGGGCGGCAGGGCCGCCTTCGGCCATAAGACCGACTTCTGCTGCATCCAGCAACCGAACGATTCTCTTAATGATGGATTCTATTTCCTACACCACATGCTGGAGTACAGACGGGATCACCAGAACCTTCGCATGTCACCTAGATCCGGTGATGCCCATATTCTGCAATGGGCAAAGGACATAGGAGATATCGAGGATCATCGACTTCGAGCTGAGTTCTATAACATCCAGCGTGAACTTGCCCAAATCATCATGAAGGAGGTCATCGGAAAAACAGGGATGTTCTACGGAGAAGGACAAATGTCGCGGGAAGACGTCCGAACATGGATAGCCTCTCAGCGTCTCGACATGAAGCCTTTCACTAAGCTCAAGGACTATCTCCCTGACTTGGATGGATGGAACGACATGTTGGAGTGATTGTCGATATATGACAATGTGTCCGTTTAGTCCATACTTTCTGTATGAAAAAACTTTGAGTTATGCACGGTGAAACTTTATTTGTGATGTAATTAAACCGTCCTCCTCCTCGACTAGCGAAAATCACTCTAGTTAGGGCATTTTGGGGTACGATGAACTTTGTTATTTATGCTTATGATATGTTGTTTCTATTTTTGCCAAGTCTGTCTCTTTCTGTTGCTCAGCTATATATGTTGCATATCATCGACTCATGTGACGATGCAGGTGCATAGATCATAGATGGCGAAGAAGTGCTACGCCAGGAGTATATATGAGACAAGTGGCCGGAGTGTCAGGCCCAGGTGTACCGGTTTCCGGTTTCCGAGCGACAGGAAGTAGTTAGTTTAGGTTCATGCTAATGTGAGAGAGGGATACGAACTCATGTACTCAAAGTGATAGCTCTTCTCGCGTATATCATTGTGTAGATGGATGATGATGTATTTGCAAGTAATTGAGACTTGTATCGCTATTTTCGAGATGATGACGAGAGACCACTTTGTGTTGGATGATGATTATGATGATGACATGATTTGATGAGACTAATTGTATGTATATGCTATGATACATTTGTATGTGTATGATTTGCTAAAGATTATTGTATAAAGCCTATTCAAATACAAAACAAATACAAAACAAATATGCAGGGAAAAAACTAATAAAACTAGTAGTAGCGAGGGGGGAAAATTTAGCAGTAGCGCCACCTTACCAGTAGCGCTTCCCAGTAAACAGCGCTGCAGATAATATCAGCAGCGCCCTTTTCTAAAGAGCACTACAACTATTCATGTATAGCAGTAGCGTGGGACAACAGGCGCTACTGCTATACGTTAGCTGTAGCGCCATATTAGTAGCGCCGGTCCCCGCGCTACTAATAGGCCCAAAACCTGCGCTGCTGCTAGGCTTTTCCCTAGTAGTGATAGTACGCCCATGGCTTATGCGAGAAGGTGCGTCGGCTACAGTCCATAGCTGGCGTGTTAAGCACACTAGATCGCTCCCCAAAAACTCCGGCTCTGCTTTAGTCCCTTGTTTCAAACTTTCAGTAGTGCCGACATTTTACTCCTGCCTCTGCATCCCTCGCAATCTCAAAAATATCTGCTCACCCCTGATCCAAATTTTCAGTAGCCCCGCCTTGTTACTCCCGCCTAGTAAAATTTTCAGTTGCCGCAGTATTTCCTCAAACACAACCTTGCCCCCCCTCGAAACCATTGGTAGGTCGCCACCATCGCCGGCGCCTCATCCTCCTCAACCTCTGCCTATCTGCCGAGGGGCTCGAGGAGCCAATGGCCAAAAAGAGGTTTACCACGGCCTTTTTGCCCGACGCCGGCGAGGTGGCCGCCAAGGTGTCTCCGTCGTCCTCTGTGGGCCCGATCCGCCATCGCCGGTCCCCCGATCCGCCCGCCGCTGCGCCCCTATGCTGGTTCGAGGACTTCCCCGTCCTCCCTCAGACCCGACAGCCGGCGAGGTCCTACCTCGGTGTCCAGCAGCGACGGTGGGGGACGTGGGTCACCGAGATTACAGATCGAGAGACCCACACCCGTTGGTGGCTCGGTAGCTTCCACACGGCCGACCTCGCGGCCATGGAGTACGACCACTAGCAGGTCCTCTACCACGGCGCGGCGGCTAGGCTCAATTTCCCCTTCGGCACATGTCAGGTCGACCTCGTTCCACCGGAGCTAGGGTGGTGAGCTCGGCTATGGCACGGGAGGACTGCGAGGCGTGGGAGCGCCTTGAGGCCGAGGCCACCGACGAGGCCTACATGCAAGAGCTCCGCAGGCAGCACCCGGAGCTCGTGGAGGGCGAGCGGGCAATCTTTGCCGGCGTGGAAGGCAGCGAGGTTATCGTGCTCTCCTTTGATGACGAGATCGAAGGCGGCGAGGACGGCGGCGAGGAGGGCGGTGAGGTTATCACGCTCTCCTTCGATGATGAGGTCGAAGGCGGCGGTGGCGGCGGCGCGGAGGGCGTTGAGGTGGGCCCCGAGGACGAGGAGATCGACGTCGACGAGTGGAGGAGTGCCTTCCCCAACAACCCCGACGACTGTACCGGCCCGGACCCGGCTCGCGGCACACCGTACATGACAAGGAAGGATTGGCTCGACCTCTACTTCGACCGAAAGTAGTTTAGCCTAGTTTAAATTTATGTTTTATGTTCGGTTATACAAAACTATCTATGTTTATGTTTGAATGCATGCTACTTTCGGTTGAACCTGCTTTGAACTTGATCAAATTGAAGTTTACATCCTTAAGTTTAGGGGTTCGACTAGAAAAGGCCAAAAATTGCTAGAGTATATATATATATATATCGACTAAGGGTTTTAGTCCTTTAACTTTTTAAGGATCGCCTAGAGATGTCCTTATGACTTGTTTATTTTAATTCTTCACAATGTGATGCTCTATATGTGCAACTATTTGCTGTGCAGTTCAACTTCATCAATAACAGTTTCAAAAATACCACTATGAATTACGATATTTGGTTGCTATTAAGGATATTGCAGTTAACATGCCTTTTCGTTTCCCAATTATTGTTTAGCAACATGCATTGTACTAAATGACTAAATATGCAATCCCAGGCTACATAGCAACAAGGAAGAGTGTTACCTTAATGTTCTGATGATGTCTAGATATACATGTAATAAAATCTTATATAATGGGATGGAGGGAGTGTTGTACTACATCATTTTTCAATTGTTGTTTAGCTTCTAATATTAACTTGGTGCTTTTAGCTGCATATATCACTGCCAAAGATCCACACTTCGTCCTTTTATGCGTATGGGGCAATGAGATATTCATGAACCAGCATCAAGTGAGGAAACTAATAAAGATTGTTATTAAAATGGGTCAAAAGATGTCAATCAAACTATTTGTTTACACTTTATGCAAGACAACAGTGAACTGCAGGGTGGTACGTAAGAACCCTGTAGCCTTCTTTTTACTGCCCGTAATGAGTTGTGTTAGATGATAACATCTGAATCTTTTTTCTTTTGTAGTGGATCCTGAAGCAGTTTACTCAAGATTACCTTTCAAATTACATGATTGGCGGCCGACCATCACAGGGGGTTGGACTAGAGTCTTGCATGACTTCTGCATCAGGAGAGCACAATAGGGCCATTCCGCTTCACCTTGTTCATCAACTGGAATGTCTGTCATCTCTTTCTTTATCATCTGTAATAGTACAAGTATAGAACCCTAGTTCATCATTCTTTATTTGGTGCTTATGTAATTCTTAAACATATGTACCTATGAATTGAATAATGCATTGGTTGTTTGAACCTGATGGATATGAATAAAGCTATAGCCTATTTTCAATTTTAAATTAGGTACAATTTTAAACAGCAGCAATTAAATTAGGGTGAAATAACATTGTGCAGGTCATTACGACACACATGGTTGGTAAAACATAAACGTTTGTGATATACACCATAATCCGAGACAGTTCCCAAAGAGGAAACATGTGCAAGCATGCACATAGTTACCGTTTGCAAAGCGTGTGTGATGTCAGACACTATCACATATGGGTTGGGAAAACTAAGTGTGTGTGATTGTCTACCTATCGTACACGGTTTATAATCCTGAACTATTTGTGATGTGCTAGGCATCGTAAAGCTCCCATGCCCGGAATCTGCCTGGAAAGCTCGTGTGCCTGGAATCTGCCTGGTTTTAGGTAAAACCACAAAACTCCGACTACGATGGCAATGCGAGCACAAACGAGTAGCAAGGATGAAGCATTTGGGATATTCGAGATATCAGAAATGGTTATATAAGGACAACTATATGCATCAAGGCTCCCTATCCCCAATGGTTTCTGGGTTGTGTGGGAAGGACCCCCCTATCGCCCACACTCACTTGGTGACGGTTCCAAATGCCGTCGGGGAAAGGGGTTAAAAACCGTTTGTATAGCACTGGCGCGCACCAGTGATAACAAGACATGGTGGATGCCCTATTAGGTTTTTAAAATTCTGGAAAAACCATGTCCAGCTTTCTATATTTTCAGACTCAAAATTTCCAAATGCTACTGGGAAGATCCAATTGCAAGCATCCATTGCACATGCACTGACAAGTTGCCCTCTATATCTGCCATTTAATGTTGTGCCGTCTACTGCAAGATAAGGCCTACATCCATCCAAAAACCCCTGCCAGCATGCTTTGAAAGAAACAAACACTCTCCTAAAGCACCCTTTCTGTCTACTTTTTCCATTTATTTTGCACTCTACACTGTGCTTATCAATGTTTACTATACTGCCAGGAGATGCTTTCTCAACTTCTTCCTTGAAAGTATACAATAGTTGAAATGAGTCAGTCCACTTACCATAGATGTTGTCAAGTGCCATTTGTTTCCCATAGTACACTCTCATGTATGGCACCTCCATGCCATCTTTTTTTCATGTTCTTCTACAACTGTGTAACTCCAATATCTGAATCCTCTAAAACCCAGTTCTTCACAGCATCATCAACCCATCTACTCTTAGCCGACTTTAATCTCTTCTGTTGACACTTGGGCAACTATGAGCAGTCTTGTTCACTTTGACCTGCAATTATGAAAGTTGAAATACATGTTAGGACATGTGTGCTACAACAGATAACTGAATAAAAATTTAATGTAACTATGCATCCAGTGTCTCTAACTCAAGTTAATACCTGAAATAGTGTGCTATGTCTCATTAAAGAGGCATGCATCCTCCACCTACACCTCTTACAAGCACAATGAACATTTAGGATCACTTTTGTCTATTACAAATTCATGTTGAGTCTTTATTGAGAAAGTGAAAAGTGCATTCCTACAGTCTAAAGCACTGGAAAATATAGTTCCTTCTTTTAGAGAAGGATCATCTCTGTTGTACTGCACATCTGGCCTTGCATCATCTGAATCCTCACTGTATCTCATGTCCATGTCCTCCTCCAACTCATCTTCACCTGCCTCATTAAACATTCCTTCTGGTGGTGGAATTTAATCTTCTCCCCCTCCTCATCTTTCTTTTTGGGCTTCTGTCTTGTAAGAAACTATGGGAAAAGCCTTTCATCCTCATCATCTGTAGGCCAATCAATAGGAAGTCCCTTTTCAATATTTAGATCAGCAGAATCTATGCTACTAGTAGGACCTGCATGACTAGGAACTTGCACTGTTGGTGTTCCTGGTACCTGCATAGAGCTCTCTCTTGCATCGGCAGCTCTGTTCTTACTGGACTCAGGCTATGAACTGTTAACAATTCTTTTTCTCCCCCTAGATTGACTGCTCCTGCCTCTAGAACTAGTAGATTGTGATCTTTTTCCACTGCTCTCTGTCTATCCTCTTTTTCTCTGTATAACATTGATTTCTAATTTGACTGGGACCCAAACATGTGATGTAAATATTTTTTCTAGCTCATCATCACATTGGACTAGGACTCAAACAACACTATCAATGTCCCAGTAGCTGAATTCTACTGCATCATGTATTCCCTAGGGGTATTTAGCAACAATCATAGATCTAAATTGTTCAAACTTCAGTGTGCTCTCCACAACCAAAGGAAATGAGAACCCTGTTTCCCCTACTTTTGTACCAATAGTAACTAGCAGTGTCGTTTGCATCCAACAATCCAGACAAATATGTTCCATGAAGGAAATATGCCCTAGAGGCAATAATAAAGTTGTTATTTAATGTTTCCTTATATCATGATAAATGTTTATTATTCATGCTAGAATTTTATTAACCGGAAACTTGATACATGTGTGGATACATAGAAAAACACCGTGTCCCTAGTAAGCCTCTACAAGACTAGTTCGTTAATCAAAGATGGTAAAGTTTCCTAACCATATACATGTGTTGTCATTTGATGAACAAGATCACATCATTAGGAGAATGATGTGATGGACAAGACCCATTTGTTAGCTTAGCATATTGATCGTTCAGTTTTATTGCTATTGCTTTCTTCATGTCATATAGATATTCCTTTGACTATGAGATTATGCAACTCTCGGATACCAGAGGAATGCCTTATGTGTTATCGAATGTCACAACGTAACTGGGTGATTATGAAGATGCTCTACAGGTATCTCCGAAGGTGTTTGTTGGGTTGGTATAGATCAAGATTAGGATTTGTCACTCCGAGCATCCGAGAGGTATCTCTGGGCCCTCTCGGTAATGCACATCATAATAAGCCTTGCAAGCAATGTGACTAATGAGTTAGTTGAGGGATGATGTATTTTGGAACGAGTAAAGAGACTTGTCGGTAACGAGATTGAACTACGTATGTAGATACGGACGAGCGAATCTCAGGCAAGTAACATACCGATGACAAAGGGAATAACGTATGTTGTCATTACGGTACGGCCGATAAAGATCTTCATAGAATATGTAGGAACCAATATGAGCATCCAGGTTCCGCTGTTGGTTGTTGACCGGAGATGTATCTTGGTCATGTCTACATAGTTCTCGAACCCGTAGGGTCCGCAAGCTTGACGTTCGATGATGATTTTGTATTATATGAGTTATGTGTTTGGTGATCGTATGTTGCTTGGAGTACCTGATGTGATCACGGACATGACAAGGAGTCTCAAAATGGTTGAGAGGTAAAGATTGATATATAGGACGATGTTATTCGGACACCGGAAGTGTTCCGGGGGGTTCCGGGTACATATCGGGTCACCGGAAGGGGTTCCAGGCACCCCCCGGCAACTACATGGGCCTAATGGGCCTAGAGGGGGACAGACCAGCCCCTAAGGGGCTGGTGCACCCCACATGTAGGCCGAAATACGAGGAGAAGGAAAGAGGGGAAGGGAGAAGGAAAGGGGAGGATTCAGCCTCCCCCTTCCTTCCCTCCCCCTCTTTTTCCATTCCCCTCTGATGAATAAGGAAGGTGGGCCGAATTGGGGAGGAACCCCAAGTAGGATTCGGCCTACTTGGGGCGCCCCCCTTGGCTGCTCCCTCTCCCTCACACCTATATATATGAGGGTGGGGGAGGCACCTAGAGCACACAACAACATCTGTTAGCCGTGTGCGGCGCCTCCTTCCACAGATTACACCTCCAGTCATATCTTCATAGTGCTTAGGTGAAGCCCTGCGTGGATCACTTCACCATCACTGTCACTACGCCGTCATGCTGACGGAACTCTCCCTCGACACTTTGCTAGATCAAGAGTTCGAGGGACGTTATCGAGCTGAACGTGTGCAGAACTCAAAGGTGCCGTACGTTCGGTGCTTGATCGGTTGGAATGAGAAGAAGTTCGACTACATCAACCGCGTTGTCAAATGCTTCCACTTTCGGTCTATGAGGGTACGTCGACACACTCCCCCCTCTTGTTGCTATGCATCTCCTAGATAGATCTTTCTTGAGCATAGGAATTTTTTTTGAAATTGCATGCTACGTTTCCCAACAGTGGCATCCGAGCCAGGTCTATGCGTAGATGATATACACAAGTAGAACACAAAGAGCTGTGGGCGGTGATCGTCATACTACTAATCACCAATGTCTTATTTTGATTCGGCGGTATTGTTGGATGAAGCGGCCCGGACCAACCTTACATGACCACGTTCATGAGACCGGTTCCACCGACAGAGATGCAACTAGTTTTGCATAAAGGTGGCTAGCGGGTGTCTGTTTCTCCAACTTTAGTTGAATCGAATTTGACTGCAGCCGATCCTTGATGAATGTTAAAAGAACAAACTTGATAAATCACCATTGTGGTTTTGATGCATAGGTAAGAATGGTTCTTGCTAGAAGCCCGTAGCGGCCACGTAAAACTTGCAACAACAAAGTAGAGGACGTCTAACTTGATTTTGTAGGGCATGTTTTTTTTGACCATTTTGTAGGGCATGTTGTGATGTGATATGGTCAAGACATGATGTGATATACATTATTGTATGAGATGACCATGTTTTGTAAAAGTTATTGGCAACTAGCAGGAGCCTTATGGTTGTTGCTTTATTGTATGAAATGCAAACGCCATGTAATTTCTTTACTTTATCACTATGCGTTAGCGATAGTTGTAGAAGCAATAGTTGGCAAGACGACCACGATGCTACGATGGAGATCAAGGTGTCAAGCCGGTGACAATGGCAATCATGACGGTGCTTAGGAGATGGAGATCAAAGGCACAAGATGATGATGGCCATATCATGACACATATTTTGATTGCATGTGATGTTTATCTTTTACGATATTATCTTGCTTAGTACGGCGGTAGCATTATAAGATGATCCCTCACTAAAATTTCAATGTATAAGTGTTCTCCCTGAGTATGCACCGTTGCGATAGTTTTTCGTGCTAACACACCACGTGATGATCAGGTGTGATAGGCTCTACGTTCACATATAATGGGTGCAAGACAGTTTTGCACATGCGGAACACTCAGGTTAAACTTGATGAGCCTAGCATGTATAGACATGGCCTCGGAAAACTGGAGACCGAAAGGTCGAACGTGAATCATGTAGTAGATATGATCAACATAGATATGTTCACCATTGAAGACTACTCCATCTCACATGATGATCAGACATGGTTTAGTTGATTTGGATCACGTAATCATTTAGATGACTTCAGGGATGTCTATCTAAGTGTGAGTTCTTAAGTAATATGATTAATTGGACATAATTTATCATGAACTTAGTCCTGATAATTTTTTGCATATCTATATTGTAGATCAATGGCCCGTGCTACCATTCCCTTGAATTTTAATGCGTTCCTACACGAACTGGGTCCGTAACTTGAGGATTATCCTCATTGCTACACATAAGCATTATGTCCTTGATGCACCGCTAGGTGAAAGGCCTACTACAAGAGCAGATGTTGATGTTATAAACGTCTGGCAAGCTCGATCTTTTGATTACTCGATAGTTTAGTGTTCCATGCTTTACGCCTTAGAATCGGGATTTCAAAGACATTTTGAACGTCATGGACCATATGAGATGTTCCAGGAGTTGAAGTTAATATTTAAAGCAAATGCCCGGGTTGAGAGATATGAAGTCTCCAACAAGTTCTATAGCTGCAAGATGGAGGAGAACAATTATGTCAGTGAACACATACTCAAAATGTCTGGGTATAATAATCACTTGACTCAGCTGGGAGTTAATATTCCAGATGATAGTGTTATTGACAGAGTTCTTCAATCACTGTCACCAAGCTACAAAGGCTTCATGATGAACTATAATATGCAAGGGATGGATAAGACAATTTCCGAGCTCTTCACTATGCTCAAAGCTGCGGAGGTAGAAATCAAGAAGGAGCATCAAGTGTTGATGGTTAACAAGACCACTAGTTTCAAGAAAAAGGCAAGGGAAAGAAGGGGAACTTCAAGAAGAATGACAAGCAAGTTTCCACTCCCGGGAAGAAGCCCAAGTCTGGACCCAAGCCTGAAACTGAGTGCTTCTACTGCAAAGGGACTGGTCACTCGAAGCGGAACCGTCCCAAGTATTTAGCGGATAAGAAGGATGGCAAAGTGAACAAAGGTATATTTGATATTCATGTTATTGATGTGCTCCTTACTAATGCTTGTAGTAGAGCCTGGGTATTTGATACTAGTTCGGTTGCTCATATTTGTAACTTGAAACAGGGGTTATGGATTAAATGAAGATTGGCTAAGGACGAGGTGATGATGCGCGTCGGGAATGGTTCCAAGGTGGATGTGATCGCCGTCGACACGCTACCTCTACCTATACTGAGGGAGTCCTGGATTAGGGGGTCTCCGGACAGCCCGACTATATCCTTTGGCCAGACTGTTGGACTATGAAGATACGAGATTGAAGACTTCGTCTCGTGTCCGGATGGGACTCTACTTGGCGTGGAAGGCAAGCTAGGTAGTACGGATATGTATATCTCCTCCTTTGTAACCGACCTTGTGTAACCCTAGCCCCCTCCGGTGTCTATATAAACCGGAGGGTTTTAGTCCGTAGGACAACAGACAATCATACCATAGGCTAGCTTCTAGGGTTTAGCCTCTTTGATCTCGTGGTAGATCGACTCTTGTAATACTCATATCATCAAGAACAATCAAGCAGGATGTAGGGTATTACCTCCATCAAGAGGGCCCGAACCTGGGTAAACATCATGTCCCCTGCCTCCTGTTACCATCTGCCTTAGACGCACAGTTTGGGACCCCCTACCCGAGATCCGTCGGTTTTGACACCGACATTGGTGCTTTCATTGAGAGTTCCACTGTGTCGTCACCATAAGGCTTGATTGCTCCTTCGATCATCGCTGGCGATGCGGTCTAGGGTGAGGCTTTCCTCCCTGGACAGATCTTCGTATTTGGCGACTTCGCACTGCAGGCCAATTCGCTTGGCCATCTGGAGAAGATCGAGAGCTACGCCCCTGGCCATCAGGTCAGATTTGGAAACTTGAACAACACGGCCGACATCCGCGGAGACTTGATCTTCGACGGATTCGAGCCCATGTCGGACGCGCCGCACAGTTGCGACAAGCATGATGTAACTCTACCGTCGGACAATGTTCGGGAGATCACGTCCACAACTACTCCGGCCATCAATCCGGAGCAAGTCGCTCCATCCGAGAGTGGAGGGATGGACCCCGCCATGGAGGCCGCACTCCCAGCGGCGATAGAGCCGGATACTGACTTCACCCCTTACAAGAGCCGTGTCGCCGACCCACTGGATTCATCTCCGGCCACGGACTCCGAACCGCTCACATCCGTGCTCGTCGAGTCCGACTGGGCGCCGATCATGGAGTTCACCTCCGCGGATATCTTTCAGCACTCACCTTTCGGAGATGTGCTAAACTCATTAAGGTCTCTCTCCTTGTCGGGAGAACCTTGGCCGAACTATGTCCGGCTAGAATGGGATGTGGACGACGAAGAAATTCGCTGCCCACCCACCACCCACTTAGTAGCCACTGTCGACGACTTAACCCACATGCTCGACTTCGGCTCCGAAGACTTCGACGGTATGGACGACGAAGCCGGAGATGAACAGGAACCACCACCCTCAGGGCGCTGGACCACCACCTCATCATATGATATATACATGGTGGACACCCCCAAGGAAGGCAATGGCGATGAGACAGCGGAGGATGACCCCTCCAAGAAGCAGCCCAAACGCCGACGTCAGCGGCGCCGCTCTAAGTCCCGCCACAACAAGAGCAGTGATACCGGCACATGAGATAATAACACTCCGGATAGCGCCGAAGACAACAACAATCCCCTCCAGCACGGTGTAGAGCTAGAGGACGAACAAGCTAGCCCTCCAGGGCAGGCAGCAGATGGAGAACTGGAGGAGGACAATTACATGCCTCTCTCCGAAGACGAGGCAAGCCTCAGCGACGACGATTTTATCGTGCCCAAGGACCCCGTCGAGCAAGAGCGCTTCAAGCGCCGGCTTATGGCCACGACAAATAGCCTGAAGAAAAAACAGCAACAACTTCAAGCTGATCTAGACTTGCTAGCAGACAGGTGGACCGAAGTCCTTGCGGCTGAGGAGCATGAACTCGAGCGCCCGTTCAAGAGTTACCCAAAGTGCAGGTTGCTACCTCACCTGGAGGAGGAAGCATTGAACCCTCGTTCACCAGTGTATGATGCGGCTGACCGGCCACTATGCGGCCGAGCCAGAGAGGCATTTCAGCCTAAAGTTCAGACCGCACCCCGTCGCCACTTAGTCAAAAATACTAAGGCCCGGGGAAACACAGAGGACCTGCAAGACATCTTGGACAGTAAGGCAAAAATCGCAAGGTCAATATACGGGACAGGGGCACGTGCGCCCACATGGGACTATGATCGTCACGTCGGGTACACCAAGAGTAAATCCGGCCGGGCCGAATACAGCAGACAAGAGTCATACGAACTGCGTGGGGATATAGCCTGGCACAGAGGTGCCGCACACCCCCTATGCTTCATTGATGAAGTTATGAATCATGAATTCCCGGAGGGTTTCAAACCCGTAAATATCGAATCATACGATGGCACAACAGATCCCGCTGTATGGATTGAGGATTTCCTCCTTCACACCCACATGGCTCGCGGTGATGATCTACATGCCATCAAGTACCTTCCACTAAAACTCAAAGGACCAGCTCGGCATTAGCTGAATAGCTTGCCAGAAGATTCCGTCGACAGTTGGGAGGATCTGGAAGACGCATTTCATGACAACTTCCATGGCACTTATGTGCAGCCACCGGATGCTGATGACTTGAGCCACATAACCCAGCAGCTAGGGGAATCGGCCAAACAATTCTGGACACGGTTCCTGACTAAGAAAAATCAAATTGTAGACTGTCCGGATGCAGAGGCCCTAGCGGAATTGAAGCATAACATCCGCGACGAGTGGCTCGCCCGCCACCTCGGCCAGGAGAAGCCAAAATCTATGGTAGCCCTCACGACACTCATGACCCGCTTTTGCGCGGGCGAGGACAGCTGGCTGGCTCGCAGCAACAACACATCGAGGAATCCGGATACCTCGGATACCAAAGATGCCAACGGTAGGTGGCGTCGTAATAGACCAAAGCGCTGCAATAACGGCGATAACACCGAAGATACGACAGTCAACACCGGATTCAGAGGCCCTAGATCCGGTCAGTGGAAAAAGCCATTTAAAAGAAATACTCCGGCTCCGTCCAGTCTGGATCGCATACTGTATCGCTCGTGTCAAATCCACGGCACCCCCGACAAGCCAGCCAATCACACCAATAGAGAATGCTGGGTGTTCAAGCAGGCCGACAAGTTAAATGCTGAGAACAAGGACAAGAGGCTGCATAGCGATGACGAGGAGGAGCCCTGGCCGCTGAACACAGGAGGATAGAAGGGGTTTCCCCCACAAGTGAGGACGGTGAACATGATATACGCAACCCACATTCCCAAAAGGGAGCGGAAGTGTGCACTAAGGGACGTCTATGTGATGGAGCCCGTCGCCCCAAAGTTCAACCCATGGTCTGCTTGTCCGATCACCTTCGATCGCAGGGACCACCCCACTAGCATCCGTCATGGCGGATCTGCCGCATTGGTACTAGACCCCATCATTGACGGATTTCACCTCCCTCGAGTCCTTATGGACGGCGGCAGCAGCCTGAACCTGCTTTATCAGGATACAGTGCGAAAAATGGGTATCAATCCCTCGAGGATCAAACCCAGCAAAACCACCTTTAAAGGCATCATCCCAGTTGTAGAGGCCCATTGCACAGGCTCAATCACACTGGAAGTGGTCTTCGGATCACCGGATAACTTCAGAAGCGAAGAGTTAATCTTCGACATCGTCCCGTTTCGCAGTGGCTATCATGCACTGCTTGGACGGACAACATACGCAAAATTCAACGCAGTGCCACATTACGCGTACCTCAAGCTCAAGATGCCAGGACCTCGCGGGGTCATAACAGTTAATGGAAACACAGAACGCTCGCTCCGTACGGAAGAGCACACTATGGCCCTTGCAGCAGAGGCACAAAGCAGCCTGTTCAGGCAGACCACTCATTTGGCGTCACAGCCCCCGGACACCTTCAAGCGAGTCCGGAACAAGCTGCAACAGGATCGCCTGGCATGATTAGAGCTCGCCTAGCAATCCGGCCCCCGTCCCAGTCCCAGTGAAGCGACAAAATCCGTGCCGCGCGTACATAAATACGCATTGAAAATACCATGGACATAGGCGGGGGCACAATCAGGACACACATCACATTGTGGCTTAACCACACTAGGGGCTGTATACCTTTGACATTCCTTTTCTCTTTCAGGGCCTAACTCTTTGGAAGCCCTTTCCGGCAGTACGATTGCCAGACACATTCCAGAAGCAACAACCAAGGCGGCAGGAAGCTAAGATGAACACAGGAACCGCCAGGTGGTCTCTAGTAATACTTGATATACCCGCTTTTCACTATTTCTGCGTAGCTTGCCCTGGGATAGGACATTTCGAATTGTCCTACTTTATGCTTATTACACTACTCATACCAGTACGCTTCGACGTATTATTCAAATAACAATGCATATCACTAATCTGTCATTGCATTATTTAAGTTTTTCTCTTTCTCTTGTATGTCCATTTACGACAATCTGCACCCGCATGTTCGGGTACGATTAGTACGCTAGGGGATCTCGTTTACCCCACAATACGGCGCAAGAAGTCCAAACACTTTCGACAGTGTGGCACCCCGAACTTAAAACATTATATGCATCAGCTCTGAATCATGTATTTGGTCAAATGTTGGGTCACCCGGCTCCCATGCTTTGGCACCTTACGTTCCGCTATATCGGCTAAGGTAGCGGTGGGAGAACTACTGCGATTGTGTCCCGGTTCTTCCGGACGAGCACCTCAGTAGAGAAAGCCAAAAACTGACTGTCATGATAAGGCGAGATATGGGTCGCTGTTCGAGAGGTCTCAAGTCCTTAAAGACTTTTTCCGCTTCGGGCGAGGAGTCGACCTTGTCCGGCTTAGGCGTGTATAGCGCCCCAAATTCGGCCCTCCGAATACTAGGGGCTTCGCCAAAAATTTAAAATCATAGACTTCTATGGCTAAGTGAGAGTGATAAAGCATTATAGTCCTATTGCCTGGTTCGTTGCGCTGAACACCTCCCTTGAAGGACCCAAGATTGGGATAAAGAGTGTTCAGATTTACACCGAACACCCCAGTACTAGTTACATGGGGGTAGAAGCCGACGACTAGCCAACTCTCAGATTTTTTAAACGGCCGCACAGAAGGTAATATTTTAAATTAAGAAAGCGTCGCATGGTGCAAAATAACTCGTTTCATATTACAGGATCACATGGTCATGTTCATTCAAAAATTACATCCTTGGCACACTCATCTGCCACCAAGCGGGAACCCTTCAAGACACTTTCATAGTAATTCTTGGGGCAGCGATGCTCCTTGCCCTTCGGAGGCCCCTCCCTCACCAGCTTCACGGCGTCCAGCTTCACCCAGTGCACCTTCTCCCGGGCAAAAGCCCTGCGTGCACCCTCGATGCAAACGGACCGCTTGATGACTTCAAGCCGTGGGCAGGCTTCCACAAGCTGCCTCACTAGACCGAAGTAGCTACCGGAGAGGGGCTCGCCAGGCCACACCCGGACTATAAGGCCTCGCATGCCTGTTCGGCCGCCTTGTGAAGTTTGACCAACTGCTTCAGCTGGTCGCTCAAGGACACGGGGTGTTCAGTCCCAGTATACTGAGACCAGAACAACTTCTCCATTGAGCTACCCTCCTCAGCCTGGTAAAACTCCACGGCATCCAGTACACTGCAGGGAAGATCTGCAAACGCTCCTGGAGAGCTCCGAACTCGGGTAAGAAAAAGGAAAGTCTCCTTCACATGCTTGCTTCACATATTGAATGCCTTACCCGCTGCTATCTTCTTCGCCGCGTCAATCTCCTGGAGGGCCTTGTGGACTTCGGCCTTGGCGCTTCGGACGCTTTCAAGCGCCTGCGCGAGCTCGGACTCTAGTGTCTTGGAGTCAAGCTCCAAGGACTCGTGCTTTTTGGCAAGAGCCTCGAGCTCTTGCTGCACCTCGCCTACTCGGGCTTCTTGTTTCTCCCGCTCAATGCGTTCTTTGGCCGCTTTGTCTTCAGCCTCGGACAACGCCTTCCTCAGGGTCTCCACCTCGGTCGTGGCGCTTGACAAATTCATGATGATCCTATTACTTTACGCCCGAACTTCTTTATAACTATATAGACAGGGGTATATCTTACCTTTGCTCTCTTCGAGCTGCCTCTTGGTAAGGCCAAGCTCATCCTCGGACCGCTGCAGGGCTTGCTTGAGCGTAGAGACCTCCGCAGTACATGCGGCAGCGGCCAGCAGTGAAGCCTGCACATACACATAGACATACTCTAATTAGACACCTGAGTTATCATTTGATCCTGTATTCGACATTTCTTGGCGAACGCCGAACAGAGCATCAGGGGCTACTATCTATGCAGTAATATTTTCTTATATTTTGATTGCTTACCTCAAAGCCTGTTAGGAGGCTGGCGCAAGCTTCGGTCAGTCCGTTTTTGGCGGACTGAACCTTCTCGACCACCGCACTCATAATAGTACGGTGCTCTTCATCGATGGAAGCACTGTGAAGCGCTTCCAGCAAGTTGTCCGCTGCCTCTAGTTGGACAGAGGACACCGGCACGGATGGTTGGTGCCCCTTAATGGGGGACCGCCTGCCGGAACCCGGAACCATCGAAGGTTCCGGCGCAGTATCCGGCTGGGGCCCGAACTCGAAGCCTGTAGGGGCCTCGCTCCCTTGGTACCCAGGGTCCGGGAGGTCGCCCTGAGGCGCCCCCAGGATCACCTCCCCTTGGCTCGGTGCCTTTTGAGACAACACCTTGGCGTTGTCCGTAGGGCGAGGGGTGGAAGTCATCGGAGGAGAACCGCTGTTCATATCCGACGAGTCCAAAGAGCCGCTCGACGAGGGTACGTCAAGATGAGCTCGGGACGGACTGCATAATCATGTTCGGCATGAGGAAAGGCAGTACAATAAAACATACCATGAAGTACTATGGTGTACGGACACTTACGACTTCGCCAGGGGCTTGTCCCTGGGTAGTCACTCATCGCCGCTGTCGGCGGTCGTCATGGCACAGTCCGGAGGGAGGGTCTTTCCCTTCTTGGATCCTTCGGTCTCCCCGGATGGGTCGGCCTTCCTTTTCTTGTCTCCCCCGGCTGGGGGGGGGGGACTTTTCGCCTCCTCCTCGTTTCCGTGGGAGGAGTGCGCGTCGGAGTCATCGGACGATGAGTCCGATATAACCTTGCGCCGGAGACCCTTTCGGGTCCCCGTGGCCTTCTTTGCCGGCACCTCGTAAGGTGCCGGAGTCAGCATCTTTGTTAGAAGAGCGTTTGCGGGATCTTCGGGCAGGGGGGCTGGGCAATCAAGCTGCTCCGCTGTCTCTATCTAGTCCTGTTAATGACATGAAAGCTTAGATCCAGCACATAACTAAACTGGGGCAAATAAATACCCTGAGAGATATAAAAGCCTACCGGATGGGCGCGGCACTTTGCGCTGAGTCCGCAGTCCTCGGTGAGGGAGGGAGGCATCTCGATGCTCTTGAACAGCAACCTCCAGACATCCTTGTGCTTCGTGTCGTAGAGCTCTCGCAGCGTCTGGTGCTTGGCCGAGTCGAACTCCCACAAAACAAATGCCCGTCGTTGACACGGAAGGATCCGGCGGAAGAGTATGAATTGGACCATGTTGACGAGCTCGATTTTCTTGTTCGTCATGTTCTGGATGCAGGTCTGGAGTCCAGTCAGCTCTACCGAAGAACCCCAGGATGGGCCCTTCTTTTTCCAGGAGGTGAGCCGCGTGGGGATTCCGGATCGAAATTTGGGGGCCGCCACCCAGTTGGAGTCGCGCGGCTCGGTGATGTAGAACCACCCCGATTGCCACCCCTTTATGGTATCCACGTAGGTGCCCTCGAGCCAGGCGACATTAGGCATCTTTCCCACCATGGCGCCTGATACGTCTCCATCGTATCTATAATTTTTGATTGTTCCATGCCAATATTATTCAACTTTCATATACTTTTTGGCAACTTTTTATATTATTTTTGGGACTAACATATTGATCCAGTGCCCAGTGCCAGTTCCTATCTATTGCATGTTTTTGGTTTCGCAGAATATCCATATCAAACGGAGTCCAAACGGGATAAAAACGGACGGAGCTTATTTTTGGAAAATATGGAAAATTCGGAAGGAAAATCAACGCGAACCAGTGCCCGAGGTGGTCACGAGGCAGGGGGCGCGCCCCCCCTTAGGGCGCGCCCCCTACCCTCGTGAGCCCACCGTAAGGCGGTTGACGCTCTTCTTTTGCCGCAAGAAAGCTAATATTCGGAAAAAATCACGGCGAAGGTTTCAGGCCAATCGGAGTTACGGATCTCCATATATATACGAAACGGTGAAACAGAGCCAGAACAGAACGCAGAAACAGAGAGAAACAGAGAGATAGATCCAATCTCAGAGGGGCTCTCGCCCCTCCCATGCCATGGAGGCCAAGGAACAGAGGGGAAACCCTTCTCCCATCTAGGAAGGAGGTCAAGGAAGAAGAGTAAGAAGGGGGCCCCTCCCCCCCTCTCCGGTGGCGCCGGAACACCGCCGTGGCCATCATCATCATCACCGCGATCTTCACCAACACCTCCGCCATCTTCACCAACATCTCCATCACCTTCCCCCCTCTATCTACAGCGGTCCACTCTCCCACAACCCGTTGTACCCTCTACTTGAACATGGTGCTTTATGCTTCATATTATTATCCAATGATGTGTTGCCATCCTATGATGTCTGAGTAGATTTTCATTGTCCTATCTGTGGTTGATGAATTGCTATGATTGATTTAATTTGCTTGTGGTTATGTTGCTGTCCTTTGGTGCCCATCATATGAGCGCACGCGTGGATCACACCATAGGGTTAGTTGTATGTTGATAGGACTATGTATTGGAGGGCAAGAGTGACAGAAGCTTAAACCTAGCATAGAAATTGATGCATACGGGATTGAAGGGGGACCAATATATCTTAATGCTATGGTTGGGTTTTACCTTAATGAACATTAGTAGTTGCGGATGCTTGCTAATAGTTCCAATCATAAGTGCATAGAATTCCAAGCAAGGGATGACATGCTAGCAGTGGCCTCTCCCACATAATACTTGCTACCAGTCTAGTAAAGTAGTCAATTTCTTAGGGGCAATTTCACAACTCCTACCACCACTTTTCCACACTCGCTATATTTACTTTAGTTGCTTCTTTACCTTAACAGCCCCTAGTTTTATTTTCGTGCTCTTTACTTTCTTGCAAGCCTTTCCGAAAACACGTAAAAAGTACTTCTAGTTTCATACTTGTTCTAGGTAAAGCGAACGTCAAGCGTGCGTAGAGTTGTATCGGTGGTCGATAGAACTTGAGGGAATATTTGTTCTACCTTTAGCTCCTCGTTGGGTTTGACACTCTTACTTATCGAAAACTGTTGCGATCCCCTATACTTGTGGGTTATCAAGACCTTTTTCTGGCGCCGTTGCCAGGGAGCAATAGCGTGGGGTGAATATTCTTGTGTGTGCTTGTTTGATTTATCACTAAGTAACTTTTATTTGCTGTTCTTAGTTGTTTTCTATCTTTAGTTATGGGTAGGAAACAGAAAATACCAAAAAAATTAGTTGTACCTACTGAACCAATGGTTGAAGAACCAATCAAAATCTATCACACTGCTGAAGCTTATTACATGGATCATCTTCGATCCCTATGTGCTCGTGCTGAAACCCCAACTAGCTTAGTTGAGGGCAAATCTTTAGATGAGCATGCTTGTTATGTGCGGCACCGTATATCTGAAAAAGGGAAACTATTATGGAGTCAAATTCAACGTTTGCAATGCTATGCTTGGAATTTATGTGAAATATATGATTTTACTTGTTGTTCTGAAAACCCTAAGAAACACCTTCCCTATCAATGTGAGTTTAGTAATAATGGAATCATATCTTCGTATGCTAAGGGTGTTTATAATTACTATGATGTTCACCAAATTCAAGAATTTGTTGCTTTTAAGGGTGCTTCTGAAATTGCTTTTTTGATTGAAAAGTATGATGACACTCTTCACAAATCTGAAAATTTTGCCATACTTGAATATTGTTATTCGAATTATGCTTCTAATGCTTATGTTAAACTATATATTGAGGACTACTCCGCTGTCCAAGAAGAGACTAATATTTTGCAGGAGTCTATGGAAGAAGAAATTGATGAAACTGTGAGCTCATTGGATGAAAAAGATGATGAGGAGAGCGAACAACAAAAGGAGGAAGAGCGGATTGATCACCCGTGCCCACCTTCTAATGAGAGTAACTCTTCAACTCATACATTGTTTAATTCCCCTTCGTGCTTACCGAAGGATGATTGCTATGATGACTGTTATGATCCCTATGATTCTTTTGAAATATCCCTTTTTGATGATGCTTGTATGCTTATGGCCAAGATGCCAATATGAATTATGCTTATGGAGATGAACTTGCTATAGTTCGTTATGTTAAACATGAAATTGTTGCTATTGCACCCACACATGATAGTCCTATTATCTTTTTGAATTCTCCCGACTACACTATATCGGAGAAGTTTGCACTTATTAAGGATTATATTGATGGGTTGCCCTTTATCATTGCACATGATGATTTTGATAAATATAATATGCATGTGCTTGCTACTCCTACTTGCAATTATTATGAGAGAGGAACTATATCTCCACCTCTCTATGTTTCCAACATGATAAAATTGCAAGAAACTGTTTATACTATGCATTGGCCTTTACTAGGTGTGCATGAATTGTTCTTTTATGACATGCCGATGCATAGGAAGAGAATTAGACTTCGTCATTGCTTGATATACGTTTCTGTGTGCTCACTACTAAATTACAAATCATTGTTAATTAAAATTGGCTTTGATATACCTTGGGATCCGGGTGGATTCACTACTTGAGCACTATATGCCTAGCTTAATGGCTTTAAAGAAAGCACTGCCAGGGAGGCAACCCGGAAGTTTTAGAGAGTCATTTATTTCTGTTGAGTGCTTTCATATAGTTTAAAAACAACAAAAATAAAGAGGGGAACCCAAAACTTTTCAAAAAGGAAAGTGAAAGTGAGAAAGACAAGCACTTTTGACGTGGGAGAGCTCCTTGAACTTTGTTCATGCTCACGGCAACTTTGTGAGTCTTGATAACAGAAACTTTTCAATAAAAATAATTATCCCCTTGTACAATTCCATTGTATTATAAAAATAATGTGCCAAGGTTTGCCTTTAGGATGTTTACATTTGCTTGATGGTTTGTACGGTGCAGGACATAAACTTTGGCTGTAGTGCGCGATTTTACATTTTTAGATGGAACGTCGAATGGTTCTGATTATTTTTGCAATGTCTTCCTATACAAATTGTTTATTTTTACTAATTTTGTTAGAATTTTTCAAGTATCAGAAGTGTGGTGAATGTTCAAATTATTACAGACTGTTCTGTTTTAGACAGATTCTGTTTTTGATGCATAGTTTGCTTGTTTTGATGAAACTATCAATTTATATCAGTGGATTAAGCCATGAAAAAGTTATATTACAGTAGACACAATGAAAAAACAAAATATGAATTGGTTTTCAACAGTACTTAGAGTAGTGATTTGCTTTATTATACTAACGGATCTTACCGAGTTTTCTGTTGAAGTTTTGTGTGGATGAAGTGTTCGATGATTGAGAAGGTTTCGATCTGAGAAGAAGGTAGAGAGGCAAGAGCTCAAGCTTGGGGATGCCCGAGGCACCCCAAGTAAATATTCAAGGAGACTCAAGCGTCTAAGCTTGGGGATGCTGGGAAGGCATCCCCTCTTTCTTCAACAAATATCGGTATGTTTTCAGATTCGTTTCGTTCATGCGATATGTGCAATCTTGGAGCGTCTTTTGGATTTAGGTTTTAATTTTTCTTTTATGCACCATGCTGGTATGAGATGGTCCTTGGTTTATTTATAGAATTCTCATTGCACTTCACTTATATCTTTTGAGTATGGCTTTATAGAATGCTTCATGTGCTTCACTTATATCATTTGAAGTTTGGATTGCCTGTTTCTCTTCAGTTAGACAACCACCATTTGTAGAATGCTCTTTTGCTTCACTTATACTTGTTAGAGAATGGGCATATCTTTTGTAGAAAGAATTAAACTCTCTTGCTTCACTTATATCTATTTAGAGAGATTACAGGAACTGGTCATTCACATGGTTAGTCATAAAATCCTACATAAACTTGTGGATCGTTGAATATGACATGTTTGATTCCTTGCAATAGTTTTGCGATATAAAGATGGTGATATTAGAGTCATGCTAGTGGGTAGTTGTGGATTGTAGAAATACTTGTGTTGAAGTTTGTGATTCCTGTAGCATGCACGTATGGTGAACCGTTATGTGATGAAGTCGGAGCATGATTTATTTATTGATTGTCTTCCTTATGAGTGGCGGTCGGGGACGAGCGATGGTCTTTTCCTACCAATCTATCCCCCTAGGAGCATGTGCATAGTACTTTGTTTCGATAACTAATAGATTTTTGCAATAAGTATGTGAGTTCTTTATGACTAATGTTGAGTCCATGGATTATATGCACTCTCACCCTTACACCATTGCTAGCCTCTCTGGTACCGTGCAACTTTCGCCGGTACCAGAAACCCACCATATATCTTCCTCAAAACAGCCACCATACCTACCTATCATGGCATTTCCATAGCCATTCCGAGATATATTGCCATGCATCTTTCATCATCATCATATACATGACTTGAGCATTCATTGTCATATTGCTTTGCATGATCGTAAGATAGCTAGCATGATGTTTTCATGGCTTGTCTGTTTTTTGATGTCATTGCTATGCTAGATCATTGCACATCCCGGTACACCGCCGGAGGCATTTATATAGAGTCATATCTTTGTTCTAGTATCGAGTTTTAATATTGAGTTGTAAGTAAATAAAAGTGTGATGATCATCATTATTAGAGCATTGCCCCAGTGAGGAAAGGATGATGGAGACTATGATTCCCCCATAAGTCGGGATGAGACTCTGGACTTTACAAAAAAAGAGGCCAAAGAAGCCCAAATAAAAAAGAGGCCAAAGAAGCCCACCAAAAAAATGAAATAAAAATAAAAAAATGAGAGGAAAAGAGAGAAGGGGCAATGTTACTATCCTTTTACCACACTTGTGCTTCAGAGTAGCACCATGTTCTTCATAGAGAAAGTATCTTATGCTTTCACTTTCATATACTAGTGGGAATTTCTATTATAGAACTTGGCTTGTATATTCCGATGATGGGCTTCCTCAAATGCCCGAGGTCTTCATGAGCAAGCAAGTTGGATGCACACCCACTTAGTTTCAGTTGGAGCTTTCATACACTTATAGCTCTAGTGCACCCGTTGCATGACAATCCCTACCCACTCACATTGATATCTATTGATGGGCATCTCCATAGCCCATTGATATGCCTAGTTGATGTGGGACTATCTTCTCCTTTTTGTCTTCTCCACCATCATATTCTATTCCACCTATAGTGCTATGTCCATGTCTCACGCTCATGTATTGCGTGGAAGTTGAAAAGGTTTGAGAACATCAAAAGTATGAAACAATTGCTTGGCTTGTCATCGGGGTTGTGCATGATTTGAATATTTTGTGTGGTGAAGATGGAGCATAGCCAGACTATATGATTTTGTAGGGATAACTTTGTTTGGCCATGTTATTTTGAAAAGACATGATTGCTTTATTAGTAGGCTTGAAATATTATTGTCTTTATGTCAAAAGATAGATTATTGCTTTGAATTACTCGTGTCTTAATATTCATGCCATGATTAGATATGTGATCAAGATTATGCTAGGTAGCATTCCACATCAAAAATTATCTTTTTTATCATTTACCTACTCGAGGATGAGCAGGAATTAAGCTTGGGGATGCTGATACGTCTCTGTCGTATCTATAATTTTTGATTGTTCCATGCCAATATTATTCAACTTTCATATACTTTTTGGCAACTTTTTATATTATTTTTGGGACTAACATATTGATCCAGTGCCCAGTGCCAGTTCCTGTCTGTTGCATGTTTTTGGTTTCATAGAATATCCATATCAAACGGAGTCCAAACGGGATAAAAACGGAGGAGCTTATTTTTGGAAAATATGGAAAATTCGGAAGGAAAATCAACGTGAACCAGTGCCCGAGGTGGTCACGAGGCAGGGGGCGCGCCCCTACCCTCGTGAGCCCACCGTAAGGCGGTTGACGCTCTTCTTTTGCCGCAAGAAAGCTAATATTTGGAAAAAAATCACGGTGAAGGTTTCAGGCCAATCGGAGTTACGGATCTCCATATATATACGAAACGGTGAAACAGAGCTAGAACAGAACGCAGAACCAGGGAGAAACAGAGAGATAGATCCAATCTCGGAGGGGCTCTCGCCCCTCCCATGCCATGGAGGCCAAGGACCAGAGGGGAAACCCTTCTCCCATCTAGGAAGGAGGTCAAGGAAGAAGAGGAAGAAGGGGGCCCCTCTCCCCCTCTCCTCCGGTGGCGGCGGAATGCCGCCGTGGCCATCATCATCATCACCGCAATCTTCACCAACACCTCTGCCATCTTCACCAACATCTCCATCACCTTCCCCCCTCTATCTACAGCGGTCCACTCTCCCGCAACCCGCTGTACCCTCTACTTGAACATGGTGCTTTATGCTTCATATTATTATCCAATGATGTGTTGCCATCCTATGATGTCTGAGTAGATTTTCGTTGTCCTATCGGTGGTTGATGAATTGATATGCTTGATTTAATTTGCTTGTGGTTATGTTTCTGTCCTTTTGTGCCCATCATATGAGCGCGTGCATGCATCACACCATAGGGTTAGTTGTATGTTGATAGGACTATGTATTGGAGGGCAAGAGTGACAGAAGCTTAAACCTAGCATAGAAATTGATGCATACGGGATTGAAGGGGGACCAATATATCTTAATGCTATGGTTGGGTTTTACCTTAATGAACATTAGTAGTTGCGGATGCTTGCTAATAGTTCCAATTCATAAGTGCATAGAATTCCAAGTAAGGGATGACATGCTAGCAGTGGCCTCTCCCACATAATACTTGTTATCGGTCTAGTAAAGTAGTCAATTGCTTAGGGGCAATTTCACAACTCCTACCACCACTTTTCCACACTCGCTATATTTACTTTAGTTGCTTCTTTACCTTAACAGCCCCTAGTTTTATTTCCGTGCTCTTTACTTTCTTGCAAGCCATTCCGAAAACATCTACAAAGTACTTATAGTTTCATACTTGTTCTAGGTAAAGCGAACATCAAGCGTGCGTAGAGTTGTATCGGTGGTCGATAGAACTTGAGGGAATATTTGTTCTACCTTTAGCTCCTCGTTGGGTTCGACACTCTTACTTATCGAAAACTGTTGCGATCCCCTATACTTGTGGGTTATCAGTGCCTCCGCACTCTGCTTGCTGGCCACCCACCACCTTCGGTTTGATATTGAAGGTTTTCAGCCATAGGCCGAAGTGGGGCCTGATGCAGAGGAAGGCCTCGCACACGACGATAAACGCCGAGATGTTGAGGATGAAATTGGGGGCCAGATCATGAAAATCCAGCCCGTAGTAGAACATGAGCCCGCGGACAAACAGGTGGAGAGGAAATCCTAGTCCGCGGACGAAATGGGTAAGAAAAACTACCCTCTCATGGGGTTCGGGCGTGGGGACGATCTGCCCCGCATTTGGCAGTCGGTGCGCGATATCCGCGGCCAAGTATCTGGCTTCCCGTAACTTTTTGATGTTCTCCTCCATGACGGAGGAGACCATCCACTTGCCTCCTGCTCTGGACATGATTGGAGTGGTTTGAGAAGAAGAATGTGAGCTTGGGCGCTAGAGCTTGAGTGTGCGGGAATGGGTAAGCGAGAAGGAAGAAGGCATGGGTGAAAAAAGTAAATCTTTGTCCCTTTATAAGGGCGGAGGAGGCGATGTATCTTCCCACTTGCCTGGCAAAACCGCTTATTTCCAGGTGCCGTAATTGATGGCGCGGTTGGGTTACCCACGTCCGTATTGATGAGAATCCCTTGATAAGGGGAACACGATCTCTGCTTTGACAAGACGTATCAAGAAAACCGCCTCGCGATATGTGCGGAGCTGGTTGAGAAAAACGGTTCGAATAATAACCGGGCTATGGTGTGATGTCGTGCTGTCAAAACATGTCAGCAGATTAGGTTTGTGGAAATATTATTCTCTCCACGGTGGTATGTGGAACTTATTTTGTAGGGTCGGACACTATCCTTGCGTTCAAACTCTTCCATGGTGTATTCAGAGGAGGAACCCGCCTTGCAATGCCGAAGGCAACACTACGCGTCAGACTCATCGTCATTGAAGCCTGGTTCAGGGGCTACTGAGGGAGTCCTGGATTAGGGGGTCTCCGGACAGCCAGACTATATCCTTTGGCCGGACTGTTGGACTATGAAGATACGAGATTGAAGACTTCGTCCCGTGTCCGGATGGGACTCTAGTTGGCGTGGAAGGCAAGCTAGGCACTACGGATATGTATATCTCCTCCTTTGTAACCGATCTTGTGTAACCCTAGCCCCCTCTAGTGTCTATATAAACCGGAGGGTTTTAGTCCGTAGGACAATAGACAATCATACCATAGGCTAGCTTCTAGGGTTTAGCCTCTTTGATCTCGTGGTAGATCGACTCTTGTAATACTCATATCAGCAAGAACAATCAAGCAGGACGTAGGGTATTACCTCCATCAAGAGGGCCCGAACCTGGGTAAACATCGTGTCCCCTGCCTCCTGTTACCATCCTCCTTAGACGCACAGTTCGGGACCCCCTACCCAAGATCCGCCGGTTTTGACACTGACATATACCTTCGGGATTAGTTTTAGACCTGAATTAATTGTTATTTGGTTCCAGCGTTGAGCATGAACATTATATCTGGATCTTGTTTGATGCGAGACATTTATTCATTTAAACAGAGAATAATGATTGTTCTATTGATATGAGTAATATCTTTTATGGTCGTGCACCCTTGAAGAGTGGTCTATTTTTGTTGAATCTCGATCGTGGTGATACACATATTCATAATATTGATGCCAAAAGACGCAAAGTTGATAATGCTAGTGCAACATATTTGTGGCACTGCCGTTTAGGTCATACTGGTGTAAAGCGTATGAAGAAACTCCATGCGGATGGACTTTTGGAATCACTTGATTATGAATCATTTGATGCTTGCGAACCATGCCTCATGGGCAAGATGACTAAAACTCCGTTCTCTGGAACAATGGAGCGAGCCACTGACTTATTGGAAATAATACATACCGATGTATGCGGTCCGATGAGTGTTGAGGCTCGCGGCGGGTATAGTTATTTTCTGACCTTCACAGATGATTTGAGCAGATATGGTTATATCTACTTGATGAAACACAAGTCTGAAAACATTTGAAAAGTTCAAAGAATTTCAGAGTGAAGTGGAGAATCATCATAACAAGAAAATAAAGTTTCTATTATCTGATCACGGAGGCGAATATTTGAGTTACGAGTTTGGCCTTCATTTAAAACAATGTGGAATAGTTTCACAACTCATGCGACCTGGAACACCATAGCGTAATGGTGTGTCCGAATGTCGTAACTGTACTTTATTAGATATGGTGCGATCTATGATGTCTCTTACCGATTTATCACTATCATTTTGGGGTTATGCATTAGAGACAACTGCATTCACTTTAATAGGGCACCATCTAAATCCGTTGAGACGACACCGTATGAACTGTGGTTTGGCAAGAAACCTAAGCTGTCGTTTCTTAAAGTTTAGGGTTGCAAGGCTTATGTGAAAAAGCTTCAGCCTTATAAGCTCGAACCCAAATTAGAGAAGTGCGTCTTCATAGGATACCAAAAAGAAACTATTGGGTACACCTTCTATCACAGATCCAAAGGCAAGATCTTTGTTGCTAAGAATGGATCCTTTCTAGAGAAGGAGTTTCTCTCGAAAGAAGTGAGTGGGAGGAAAGTAGAACTTGATGGGGTAATTGTACCTTCTCTCGAACTGGAAAGTAGCTCATCACAAAAAACCGTTCTAGTGATGCCTATACCAACTAGAGAGGAAGCTAATGATAATGATCATGAAACTTCAGATCAAGTTACTACGAACCTCGTACGTCAACCAGAGCACGCTCCACACCAGAGTGGTATGGTAATCCTGTTCTAGAGGTCATGTTACTAGACCATGACGAACCTATGAACTATGAAGAAGAGATGATGAGCCCAGATTCCGATAAATGGCTTGAGGCCATGAAATCTGAGATAGGATCCATGTATGAGAACAAACTGTGGACTTTGGTTGACTTGCCCAATGATCGGTGAGCCATAGAGAATAAATGGATCTTCAAGAAGAAGACTGACGCTGATGGTAATGTTACTGTCTACAAAGCTCGACTTGTTGCGAAAGGTTTTTGACAAGTTCAAGGAGTTGACTATGATGATACCTTCTCACCCATAGCGATGCTTAAGTCTGTCCGAATCATGTTAGTAATTGCCGCATTTTATGATTATGAAATATGGCAAATGGACATCAAAACTGCATTCTTTAATGGATTTCTTAAAGAAGAGTTGTATATGATGCAACCAGAAGGTTTTTTCGATCCTAAAGGTGCTAACAAAGTGTGCAAGCTCCAGCGATCCATCTATGGACTGGTGGAAGCATCTCGGAGTTGGAATATACGCTTTCATGAGGTGATCAAAGCATATGGTTTTATACAGACTTTCGGAGAAGCCTGTATTTATAAGAAAGTGAGTGGGAGCTCTGTAGCATTTCTAATATTATATGTGGATGACATATTGTTGATTGGAAATGATATAGAATTTCTGGATAGCATAAAAGCATACTTGAATACAAGTTTTTCAATGAAAGACCTCGGTGAAGCTGCTTATATACTGGGCATCAAGATCTATAGAGATAGATCAAGATGCTTAATTGGACTTTCACAAAGCACATACCTTGATAATGTTTTGAAGAAGTTCAAAATGGAGCAGTCAAAGGAAGGGTTCTTGCCTGTATTACAAGGTGTGAAGTCATACCTCTTGAGGATGCGTTGGTTTTCCCTTGAAGAGGAAAGGGTGATGCAGCAAAGTAGCGTAAGTATTTCCCTTGGGTTTTTAGAACCAAGGTATCAATCCAGTAGGAGACTACACGCAAGTCGCCTAGTACCTGCACAAACAATCAAGAACCTTGCAACCAACGCGATAAAGGTCTTGTCAATCCCTTCACGACCACTTGCAAAGTGAGATCTGATAAAGATAATAAGATAAATATTTTTGGTATTTTTGTTGTATAGATTGGAAAATAAAGATTGCAAAATAAATAGTAAACTAGAATTATAGATCAGAAACTTATATGATGTAAAGTAGACCAGGGGCCATAGGTTTCACTAGTCACTACTGCATGATGCTGCTAACGTGACACTACGATTAGAGACCCTTCAAGAAACTGTGTGCGATGCAATGATCACAAATGGTGCTTTATTTAAACCATCAGAAATGTGTAAAACATTTGCGATGATGGATGCATCAAACACGGTTTAGGTTTTAGTTGCGTGTGCGACGAAGGGCATACGGTTCAGTTAATGAACTATTTGCTATGAGGCAACACAAAAGAAACGGGCAGCCAGATGGAGGTATGTGTGATACACAGCATACGGTTCACTCGGATGAACTGTTTGTGATTAGGCAACACAAAAGAAACTGACAGCCCGATCAAGGTGTGTGTGATATGTAGCATACGGTTCACTCGGCTGAACTATTTGTGATTAGGCAAGAGAACAAAAATGGTTCAATATAAAAAGATGTGTGTGATACGCGACAAACAGGTCTGTAATCCGAAATGTGTGCGAAGACCGATAATAAGCAAACGATTGCTTCTAGTAAGACGTATGTGATATACTCTGTCTACACAACATCTATTGGCCATTATGGGATGGGCGGTCATCCGGATACGCCATAAGGATGCGAAGAGGCATTCCTATCAGCAAGGACTAGCTGTTCCACCAGTAGCTCATGTAAGAAAACTATCAAGTTAAGTGTGCTCAGGCTGGAGCAGCCATCGGATGGGTGACTGGATGGGAAGTTGTGTCGATGTTAAATTAGGTTAACCTCGAGGTCCTTGTTTTTTAACACATGTTAAAGAAGGTCTACCACATTACTTTTTGACAATGTGCGATACGTGGCATACAGTTGATCCATCCGACCTATTTGTGATGGAATAGGCCGTGTGTGTTGTGGGCAAACACTTGCTAGTATTCAACCGTTTAGGATTGATGAATTCATCACCGACGGGGTCCCTAGTGTGGTGCATTTTCATCTGATCATCATCTACTTCTTGTGCTAGCCCGATGCTAAGTTTCCATTAATTGATGGCCTTTTATGAACAAGCCACCGTTTCCCGCCATTTCCTCACCTGTTTCCCGCCACCCTGCTATATTGCGCATAGGGGGCGCGCGATGCACGGAGGCGACAAGTGCAGCCTGTAGCACATCCACCTTTTCCAAGCATGCCAACCCACCAAAGCGCCGCCTCTGCCATCAACCTCATCCACAAGGAAAACGAGCAGGCGCCACGGCCCATCGAGGCCGAGGCGCTCCCCGGCAACGCGATGGACGACGCTGTGATGCAAGTCATCGTCAGGGTTGAGCAGACCTTTGGCGCATGGCGCTTGAGCACCGCGGATCAGAATAGGCATGTCAGCTCCGATAGGCTGTAGCTCGCCGCACAACATGATCGATGGCGCGCCGCAGAGCAAGCTAGGCACGCCCGCGCCGATAGGCTGCGGCTCGCCGCATGGCGAGACCGTTGCAGCGCCGCAGAGCGAGAGGCGCGGCGTGCCGCACAACAAGAGGGGATCCATCGGTGCTTGCCTGTTGTCGACACGACGTCGTAGCTGGGTACACGTCCCGTTAGTACCCCCATTTCTCGCCAGGAGTGGGCAGAGGCCCTCAGCGTCGTACTTGCACCAGATGCCGGCCACGCCGTACTTGCACCGGACGCCCGCCGCGCCGTTCGCATGGGTGCCGCCGTTCTCCTTGTCCGTGGCCCGCTGGATGCTAATGCGCTGGTCCATAGGCTCGACCGACTCCTTGGCCCAGGTGGCCACCTGGGTGCAGTAGAGGAACATGGCCATCGCATCCTTGAGCTGGTGATCTCCGATGAAATAGCCAACTTGGAGCTCAAGATCGTGCTTCAGATGTGATAACCCACAAGTATAGGGGATCGCAACAGTTTTCGATAAGTAAGAGTGTCGAACCCAACGAGGAGCTAAAGGTAGAACAAATATTCCCTCAAGTTCTATCGACCACCGATACAACTCTACGCACGCTTGACGTTCGCTTTACCTAGAACAAGTATGAAACGAGAAGTACTTTGTAGGTGTTGTTGGACAGGTTTGCAAGATAATAAAGGTTACATAAATAAAAAGTAAGGGCTGTTTAGATAAAGACGCAACTAAGTTAGGTTTAGTAAAGAGCTTTTTGTTACGAGAAAGTTATTTGTCCCTAGGCAATCGATAACCAGACCGGTAATCATTATTGCAATTTTATATGAGGGAGAGGCATAAGCTAACATACTTTCTCTACTTGGATCATATGCACTTATGATTGGAACTCTAGCAAGCATCCGCAACTACTAAAGATCATTAAGGTAAAACCCAACCATAGCATTAAAGCATCAACTCCTCTTTATCCCATACGCAACAACCCCCTTACTCGGGTTTGTGTTTCAGTCACTCACGCAACCCACTATAAGCGAATCATGAACGTATTGCAACACCCTACAGCGGGGATCCCTCATGCTTGCGCGACACGGAGAGCACCATAGGACAGCACCAATAATAAAACATGCAACTCAAACCAATCTTGATCATCAAATAGCCCATAGGACAAAACGGATCTACTCAAACATCATAGGATAGCCATACATCATTGGGAAATAATATATAGCATTGAGCACCATGTTTAAATAGAGATTACAGCGGGTAAGAGAGAGAGGTTACACCGCTGCATAGAGGGGGGAAGAGTTGGTGATGATGATGGTGAAGTTGTTGGTGAAGATTGCGGTGATGATGATGGCCACAGCAGCGTTCCGGTGCCACCGGAAGAGAAGGGGAGAGGGGGCCCCTTCGTATTCTTCTTCCTTGACCTCCTCCTTAGATGGGAGAAGGGTTTCCCCTCTGGTCCTTGGCCTCCATGGCGTGGGAGGGGCGAGATCCCCTCCGAGATTGGATCTGTCTCTCTGTCTCTCTCTGTTTCTGCGCTCCCAGATTCTACCCTTTCACTGTTTCTTGTATTCCCGGAGATCCGTAACTCCGATTGGGCTGAAATTTTAACACGATCTCTATCCGGATATTAGATTTCTTGTGGCGAAAGAAGGGAATCAACCGCCTTACGGGGTGGCCACGAGGGTCAGGGGCGCGCCCCCCTGCCTCGTGGCCCCCTCGGGCATCGTCTCGCGTGGATTTTTCTTCCCAAAAATCATATATATTCCAAAAAAAGCCTCCGTCAGTTTTTATCCCGTTTTGACTCCGTTTGATATGTATATTCCGCGAAACAAAAAACATGCAACAAACAGGAACTGGCATTGGGCACTAGATGAATATGTTAGTCCCAAAAATAGTATAAAAAGTTGCCAAAAGTATATGAAAGTTGTAGAATATTGGCATGGAACAATCAAAAATTATAGATACGATGGAGACATATCAGCATCCCCAAGCTTAATTCCTGCTCGTCCTCGAGTAGGTAAATGATAAAAATGATAATTTTTGATGTGGAATGCTACCTAGCGTAATCTTGATCACATATCTAATCATGGCATGAATATTAAGACACGAGTTATTCAAAGCAATAGTCTATCATTTGACATAAAAACAATAATACTTCAAGCCTACTAATAAAGCAATGATGTTTTCAAAATAACATGGACAAAGAAAGTTATCCGTACAAAATCATATAGTCTGGCTATGCTCCATCTTCACCACACAAAATATTCACATGATGCACAACCCCGATGACAAGCCAAGCAATTGTTTCATACTTTTGACGTTCTCAAACCTTTTCAACTTTCACGCAATACATGAGCGTGAGCCATGGACATAGCACTATATGTGGAATAGAATGGTGGTTGTGGAGAAGACAAAAAGGAGAAGATAGTCTCACATCAACTAGGCGTATCAACGGGCTATGGAGATGCCCATCAATAGATATCAATGTGAGTGAGTAGGAATTGCCATGCAACGGATGCACTAGAGCTATAAGTATATGAAAGCTCAAACTGAAACTAAGTGGGTGTGCATCCAACTTGCTTGCTCATGAAGACCTCAGGCATTTGAGGAAGCCCATCATCGGAATATACAAGCCAAGTTCTATAATAAAAATTCCCACTAGTATATGAAAGTGATAACTCAAGAGGCTCTCTATATGAAGAATATGCACTACAAAAAAATACACTTCCGTGATGATACGTGTTTGTCATAGTAGGTCACTTTTTTGTCATGCATGTACATCCATGACAAATTTATGACAGAATCAAGATACTCATACATGTGCTATCGTAGAAGTGTTCCATGACATTACCAAAATTATCATCACGGAAGTGTCTACTTCCATGACGATAAATCGCGCGTCACAGAAGTGCTTTCATCAAGGGTGACCGACACGTGGCATCCACCGTAACGGAATGCCATTAAGCTATCGGGTCGGGTTTTGGATCCGATAACCCGTTAACAGCCCCGACCAATGGGGATTTTCCACGTGTAAAATCATCATTGGCTAGAGGAAACATGTGTCGGCTCATCGTCGGGACAGATGTCATCCACTCACTGGACAGAAGGCGCCTATGATACGTCGACACATGGTACGGCCCAACAAGTTTAAATGGGCCGGCCCAACTAAAGGCCCACAAGATTTTGCGGACCATAATGGGCCGACCCAGCTAAAGGCCCACGAGATTTTGCGGACCATAATGGGCTGGCCCAGCTAAAGGCCCACAAGATTTTGCAGGCCATAATGGGCCGGCCTAGGTAAAGGCCCACATGATTTTTGTGTGCCATAATGGGCCGGCCCAGGTAAAGGACCACAAGATTCTTGCGGGTCATAATGGGCCGGCCCAGCTAAAGGCCCACGAGATTTCGCCGACATTAATGGGCCGGCCCAGCTGTAGGCCCACAAGATTTTGAGGACCCTAGTAGGCCGGCCCATTAACTGGCTGCCATGTTTTGGGCCAAATGCCGGCCCATATTTGATCCGATCCATTAATGGCCTGCCACGCTCCGGGCCTAATAGTGGCCCGTATGAGATCTGGCCCATTAAAAGCCTACCACGTTCTGGGCCAAATTACAGCCCAGATCAGGTCCGGCCCTTTAAGAGGCTTTGGGCTCAATTATGGCCCATATCAGATTCGGCCCGTCAACTGGACACTATGCTTTTGGGCCCACTTGCTAAAGGCCCACTTAGTAATTCGGCCTGATATTAGTTTTGGCCTGTTAAGGGCCCATTTAACATTTCGGCCCTATATTAATTTTGGCCTGTTAAAAGCCCGTCATATAGTTGGCCTAACTACGGCCCGGTTTGCATCCGGCCTGCTCGCAGCCGATATCTGATTGGGCCAAACAAGGACCCAGACAATTTTGGCCTGTTAAAAGCCCGTGATTTGATTCGCACAATCATGGGCCGGGGTTCATTTCGGGCTGCTGAGTAACTAGTAGGAATTAAGAACAAACCTACTCGATACAATAAAGAAATGACGGCATAGTAACTAAGAATAAACCTACACTACACAATAAAGGATTTAAGGTATATTACATCCACTGGGCATCAAAGTTCGCCACCAGTGATCATAAAGCGCAACGAAGAAGCAGATTACAAAAACTGGGCACCATTGCAGCGTAACAAAGTAATACTGAACCGAGACCACTTCCAAGACAATTCAAGAAAGGTTAGCCTTGCGGGGGAACTGCTGCGCAAGCTGCTGAGCAAGGCTGTGAGACCGGCCTAGCATGTCGGTCATAGCTTCCAAGTGTAGCTGTTTAGCAATGAGGTTCTCATTGGTGTTCTCCGCAATCTTTCTTAGAGATAGGACTTCAAGTCGAAGTTGAGTTGCAGAATGCCTTTCTGCTAGAACTTGGGACTGAAGAAGTCGAACTGATTCAGACAACGAATTCTATGAGCTTGTCTGACTGTTAGTCTCAAGTAACTTGGACACTGCATCAAGACAAGACTTTGGGGTTGTCTCGCTATCTTCAAGATGTTTTGCCTTCTTTGCTACAATATATGTTGGGTTTGTCTCACAGCCTTCAGCAGACTTGTGCATGCCATCAGGCATATCACCCTGAAACAAAGCAGAGAGATGACAGGTTTTGCACGTGTATAAACAAAGATGATAACTGTTCTGTCAATTCTATCCAATTTCAAATTTGAAAATAAAGAGTATGTTCAAAATATCAATAGCATAATTTGGCATTGTTCATAATGCGGGGAGCTTCACCACACTACTGGATTACCAAGTCAACATAACAAGCATAGAAGAAGGGCAAAGAAAATCATTGTATCTATTTTGGATACTGTGCATGGCATGTTGTTCATATCATCAGCCACATCAGTAAGATAAAACAGGAGATGACAAGGTGCAAACGTGGGCTGCTTCACCACACACTGGATTATAGATCCACAAAAACAAGCATACATATAGGGAGTATTAAGTAATGTGCATGGTATGAATAAGGAATTTGGTTTTACAAGTAAAACTTAGAACTTACGATTCTTACAAACATGCATTTTGGTAGAAACAACAAACTAAACAGCAGTAAACGATAGGGAGTATGAGAAAATTAAACAGCTGTTGAGGATAAAGGCTTTAGAAGGACTGACTTACATTAACAGTTAACACCGGATTTATAATGCCCTTCTCCATGGCAAGGGAAGGATAACTCAAGAATTTCAGCATAGAATCTTCTTCATAAGCATTGCCTGTACTCTACATTTTGTAGAGAGTAATTATAGATATGATAATACTATAAGGGATAGAGGATAATGAAGATAAGATGCAGATTGATGCTACATAATCAACTACCAATCCCTGGAAGTACAAGCGTTACAGGACAAAATGCACTGAAAGAGCAATGGGCTACACTTCTGCACTGGCATTGTCTGTGTATTCTACTTGTTGGTAAGATTAAATATAGATCTGATCTTTTTTAGTAAATGGTGGGCGAGGGAGATAAGATGCAGAATGCTACAAAATGAACCAATCCCTCTTCGCATAATACAAGAGTGTTTTGAACACTGGTGTACTGTACAAAACGTTCTTATATTATGGGATGGAGGGAGTAGCTGTTAATGTAAGTACAGTGATAGACCACGTTTAGTCCTTACAAGAGGACTGCAGAGCTAAACCTCTTCAAAAGCATTGGGTTGATTCTAAATTTATGTAAGAGTCCATACAGATCTTATAATGTCCACCAAATGGACGATTACAAGGCTAACATGTGCAGTGATGCTACATAATCAAACAGCTATGAAAGTAAGTATGGTCATACAGGGCAAGAGGTACTCACAAGAGCAATGCGGTGTGCAGTATAGTTGTGAGATTCTGTGGTCCCTTGAGAACGAATGTTCTTCTGCTAACAGTTTTCGTACAAGTGAGACATTAAGGCAAATGCAGAAATGTAGTTCAAATTGTGATGTGATATCATACATAGTACCTTACGCTGCAGCCGAGACCAATGTGTAACAAGATTTTTCCAGTCACCATCGGATAAATGTAGCACCGGAGACTTTACAGAAATTTCGTTCAGAGGCTTGCCATCGAAGTGCGCTTGCCTCAGGTAGGAACGATACTTCATCAACGAGTGCTTGAAAAGCGCAACCAACCCTTGCTCGTCATCACAATCCAGTTTGCGCCTCGCCTATTTAAAAGAATGAAATCTTGTGTCTTATGTCAGCAGAAACATATGCAGCAATGACCATGAATAACATTAGTACATTACTTACGCGTAAGTTGCGGAGGAAGACTGGAAATTATTCTGTGTCTGCGGTATAATATTTCCATGAAGGAAAGATGCGCACAAAGTTCCTGACAACAACATAAGCTTCGTCTTCTAAACTGGGAAGAAATGGAACAGGGGTCCTATTTGCTGCAATTGGGGCTCTCTCTGGTTCGAAAAGGGATTTGGCAACTGGATTTGGTGTACTCTTTGCTGGAATGGGGGTTTTGAGTCGTACAGCTGGTGCTATGTCAACTAGCATAATCATACTGTTTGCTGCAGTTGGGGTCTGCTGAGTTGGGGCATCAGAAATGACCAGTGTAGTAGGGCTAGAGTCTGCTAGAGTTGGGGTATTTTGTGGGTCAGGTGATATTGCAACTACACCTAATGGGCTATTTGATTTATCAGGTGCCACTACCTTTTCCAAATACTTTGCTTGTGCTCCTCCACGATCAGCAATCGCCCTCTTCCTTTTGAACGTCTGATACACAAGAACAACATTTGAATGGATAAACATGGTATGATGACAGATGGAATATGTACTGAAAATGGATTGGCAGGGCGTATTCACATACACGATGTGTAAACTAAGCTAATGGCAGTTCAACAAAGTAGAAGCAATGCAAAGCATCAGTTGCAAGATAAGTGCGAGCAATGTAACGTTGGAAAGTTAGAGCAAGTACCTTGATGGGTGAATAAGATAGGGCATCTTCCTCTGACTCCTCCACTAGGGAGCTACATTGACTTAGGTCTCCCTCTAGCTCAGAATCATTGTTAGGATCATATTCTGAGCATGAATCTGTAGGTGGAGAGTGTTTGCATTGCATTGCATCTAGACTTGATTTCAGTCCCTTAATGCCAAGTTTGACAGCCATGCATTGTTATGCTTTATTCTTTTCATGCGCGCAAGCTCATAATCATTATGATGCTGTTCAGAATCTGAGATTCATGAAAACATAAAAAGTAGTCAGGTTATCTATGGAATGCACTGCGGTTTCAACTCGGAGAGTGTCTCCCTATGCAAAGTTCACCTCCCAAACCGTGCTGACCAGACCACACATAGAGATACACACCCGAGCAGCGAACATGCATTTTCGAAACTAATTTAGGAACATTTAACTGACCAATTAAACAACTCTGTTTTAATAATATCAGATTCGTATTTGAACAACTAAGCTTGTTTAGCTTGATGGGTGGAGCAGTGTTATTATGACACGAAGCATGTATTCTGATCGTATAGTGATCATAAAAGGGGGAAACTCTAAGCATATATTTTTTAGCAAAAGAGGGTTTCCCCTCTGATTTCTATTAAAGAAACCACCACGGAACCAACATGATCAATTAAACCCTAAGCATGATCAATTAAACCGTATTATGGCTATGCCATGGCAGATTTGAAGTTGCAGACCGGAGAAATGATATTTAGCATCCATTGTTTGCTTCGAACTAAGAACTAAATTCTAAGAGCTGAAAAGAAAGTAGAGTAACCAAGTTAAGATCTATTTTCTGGTTGAGATCAAAAAGTTGAGGAGATATGAAGTACCACCTCTCTTGCGGCGCCGTGTAGGCATCGGGGGTGCGATGGCTGTCGGTGGCGTTGAAGCAGATCTGCGACAGTAGACGAGTGCATCGGGGGATAAGTCCCGTTCCGGTGGAAGAGAAGGTCGTGTGAGCGGCCCTGGCAAAGAGGACGACGACGCCGATGAAGCGAGAGGACGCGATGCAAGGCTATTGGTCCGTCGCCGTGGATGAGAAACGTCCATCTCTAGCAGTGGACGACGCGGTCTTGGTAGGCGCTCCGGCATGGTGGAGGACGGTGGCAATGGATGTGGTGGAGGACGACAGTGATGGATGGGGTGGCGGACGGAGGCTGGTGTGGGAATGGGGTGTTCTAGTGCAGACGGTGTATGAATGGGAAAATGGAGGGAGAGGTATGGGGAACCATGTTTCTGGGACGCGCCTATCTAAAATATGGGAAAGTTATGAACTTATCCCCCGTTTCAAGTTCGGACGTCTCATCAGTTGGGGATAGGACGGTAATCTCGCATCTCCCAAATATTTGCCGGTAACTATTTCGGGCGAGGAGAGGTTTTTTTTGCCTCCCACGATTGGCGCCCACGGTGTATGAACGGGGCTGACGGGTAGGGCAGTTGTGTCACGTCTGATGGAAGTTACACATCTGCCCCTATTTAAAATATTATCCTACATCGATTTCGGGCGAGGAGAGGGTGTTTTGCCGCCCACGGTTGGCGCCCATGGTGTATGAACGGGGCTGACAGGTAGGGCGGTTGTGTCACGTCTGATGGAAGTTACACATCTTCCCCTATTTAAAATATTAGCCTACATCTATTTCAGACTAGGAGAGGGTGTTTTGCCACCCACCGTGTATGAATGGGGAATGGAGGGAGAAACAGAGGTCTTTCGGACGAGCTTGAATCAAATGAGTTTTGCCGCCCATGTTTGATGCCCACCGTGTCGGAATGGGCTCAGAGGCGGTCGTGTGACGTCTAATTGAAGTTACTAACCTACCCCTATTTAGAGTAGTGGAAATCGGGCCGATGGATTGTCCGTGTAATGAGTAGACAGTAATTTCCATATCCCAAACACTTGGCTACGGGCAGCCGATGTGGGAGTGGACATTTTGCTGTTTCTTTCGAATTTTGGGACAATAAGCATCCACGTTTACCCTGGCAACTAAATTCGAATCCATTTTGTATTCCTATATGAATCTTTATAAATCATTCTATGTGTTTTTATATATCTTCAAAAGGACGACAAAGATGTATTCCACTATCATATATGAATATGGTTTACAAATGCCGATACTCAAATTCATAAACTAGAATCCAGTTTAAGGTGAATTCGAATATTTGGAACACTTCATGTCCAACTCAAATGTCACACACAACATAAATGTGTACTCCCATTTAGATATGTACACAAGCGATGTATCAAGATTCAAATACCGAGTCAATCAACCAAGAATGTACGGAACTAACAGACATATAGACACTTATAGAGTATATGGATCAATAATATCAACTAACATACATAAGCCAGGCCACTGTACTTTTTTTGGCTACAACAACATCCTTTTTTTAGCTAGCATCTTGGCCCTTTCCGATGCGTGCCACTTATGGTCCATCTATACTACTATTGCTGAATGCACATTCAGCCCGATTAGCATATTTATAGGTCTGGCACAGCAATCCAAATGAAATGTCTCCGAGTCTTATCAATTAATACAGACTTGTGCTCAAATAAAATTACAAACAAAAAAAACAAAAAAACAATTATTACAATGTCTCTAAAACAAATGGTTTGATTGATTACATGAACAGACAACACAAAGGTTATTCAACTATGGAAAGAACATTTCACCTATGATTTACCAAGTAGGAATTTAATTTCCTTTTTTCCTTCAGGACCTTAACAATCTGGTCAGTCTCAGCTTGCTTCGTTTTGAAATCCACCAAATATTTAATGGTTGTCTTGAGTACCGCTTGTGATTGTGCTGTTTGTTTCCTTAACATGTCAACTTCATCTCTAAGTGCAGAAGCAGAATCTCTTTCTACCACTAGTTTAGCCTCTAGAGCATCAGCAGTTGGATTCATAATGCGCGATTGGGCCAGTTGCCACTGTTGTGGGATGATGCAATGTCCATGGGGACCTCACTCTTTGATCTTGGGCTAACCTGTTTTGCCATTAAAGTTCCGATTGGATTCAGAGAAGTTGAAGTTAGCAAAACATCTCAACTGGGAGTTATAACAGCAAACCAGTTAAACAAACAAGGAATTAAAGAGTTTCAATTGGATGCTGAAAAGTAGTTATTAACATCATTGTAACCCGCTGTTGCAGCAGCAAAGCAGTTAAACAAACAAGTAGATATTTAAGTTAAGGCAAACAGGTAATTCTTAACAGTAAGTATCAAACACATAGATAGGCGCAGTCTACAATATGATTAACAGGCTCTGCCATTATGTAATCAGTAGCAAACTAAATTAAGCCAAGCAACGTAATTGAACAATTTTTGCAATAAGTGGCTAACTAAAATTCCGAGAAGCAGGTAACTGAACGTACGCTAGTTCTTTGTACAGGCACACTGCAACTTATTTTTCACTTACAAGGTTGTATGAAGGAGTCCATGGCATCAATTGCTTGGATACGCAGTCCCAATACTTCTTTCTTCCCACACTGCATGGGTAAGTCGAATGGTTAATCTAGTAAGATGGTGCGCCCTTGATATGTTATATGAGGATGTGTAGTCAGACTAGTTGTAGCCAAACACATCACACTGGCTTTTACTGTATATTTCATGCGATTACTTTTGACATATCAAGATCTAAGCAATCTACAATAGGATGAAAAGACTGGCATCCTTCACATTATTGGCGAACTCAGTTCATAGAAACAAGCAATTCAACCATTCTGTGGGTAAATCAAAAGCGCCACTGGAATATTTTTCACTTTCCAATCATACACGCAAAAAGGGGCGACGCCACCATAGAGGCTGGTATGGGCGGCCGCCTCAGGTGGCTGGAAAGTGTGCACCTAGTTTGAGTTGTCCAGGTTGGCCCATGCTAGTTTTGTTCGTCCCAACGCACGAACAGGCAATGTAAAAAATGAAGAAAAATGTTTCAATTTGGATGGGCCAATAACATAAGTGCAAGGCAGGCCCTATAGCAGGCTCGCGGCCCAAATGAGCGCCTCCCATATCGATCAATAGCAAGAAAAATCCCAATTCATTCGCTCCAGCCTCCAGTCTGGTTCGCTCCTAACCTAGCCGCCGCTGGACAAACTGACACAACACTTCCTCGCCCCCTCGTTGGAGGGCGGTCGCCGGGCTTCAAGTGAACGGAAGGACAAGAAGATGAAGATCCAACCCTGGGTGTAGCCTACGTGGGAGGCTGCAGCGGCAGCACGGGCATGGCATCGAGCTTGCGCAAACGGACAGTCGCAGCTTGCAAGAGTAGCATGCGCAACGAGTAGGTACATCACATCCCTGATTATATCTAATTCAGCTCTTCAAATTCTGGCCAATAGTTAAACCTGACGGTGTTGTAAAACTGCTTGTATGTAGGGAATCTATGAGAAAATGAAACCAATTTCTACTTATTTTATAACTCCCCCAATCAATACCGAACTTACTGAATCTGATGTATCTAATCAAGTTTCTGGTGAAAACATACAAGCTCATGTTGTTCTTGAGCCTGAAGTGTCTAATGAACAGACTGCTAATGAAGGATTTGATGCAAACATTTTACATGCTCCTGGTGATGAACATATAGTGTCAAATGAGGGATCTAATGCAAGCATTTTGCAAGCTCATTGAAGGATTCAGTGTCTAATGATGATCTACTATGTTGAGAGAGACAGAGATTTGCAGGCATTGATGACAAGCAAATTATAGTGCATTTTCATAGCTTGAGGAAACATCGAGGCCATCTACCAGAAAGTCCCCGTATCATGACAACATAGCATAAATACTTTTCTAATCTGTTGTTTGAAACTATTGGCATACTTGTGCAGGATAGATATATTGATATGCAGTTTGCGCACTGGTTATACATGCAATTACACTTCGATATTTTCAGCCAGAGAACGAATAATTCAAGCAGGTACAGACCATGTTTGTAGTCCTTGTACACCATATTGCATTTTGTGTTTTTTGGTGCTTGCATCATTTAGTGTTTATAATCTGAACTACTTTGGATCATTAGTTGGTTTTCAAAGTGCATGTAGCTTCACATTTCTCAAGTTATGGTTATTTCCGGAGTGCAAGTGCCTTCGTATTTTTTAAGTTAAATGTTCGCCCCTAGTAACTTGAATTCGTGGATCAGCCACTGCACACAAATCATACACGAATGCCAGTATGAATTAAATGAAATGCAGGGACTTACGCTAGCTCGTTGTACAGGCTCACTGCAGCTTTGCTTGCGCTTGGGATGTTCCATGTACAAGTCCATGTTACCACTTGCTTGGATGTGCAGGCCTTGTGCTCCTTGCATCCCCCTCTGCATTTTTGACACGGCGAATGGTTGATCAAATAAGAGGAATCAACCTTGATGTTGTACCGGAGGACAGATACTTACAAGGTTATACGGGTGTGCAGGATGTGTACCAGATCCCGTAGCGCCGTCATGCTTCGCTAAAATATGGATTTGCTTGTTTCAGATGATATCTCCAGAAGAAATAAGAGTTAAGGTCAGAGTTGCATAGGCGTGTAAGCTAAGAGAGCAGTGAAAGGATATCCAAACATGGTCGGAACAGTGCACAAGGGAGTGATGTGTGGATACCTAGTTCGGGCCGACGTTTGGGCATGCTCGCCTAGCTAGAGTGCGAGTCACTTCAGAGCCGTTGAGGGTGATGCGCTGGCTGGCCGCGCACGGATGCAGATCTTGAGTGGCAGCGGAGCGCTACGATGCGGTGGACGAGACTGTTGGTGAAGCCCCAACGGCCTCGGGGGGGCGGAGGCACTACAAGAAATATGTCAACTTATGACCACCACTATTGGTCACTGAATGGTCACAAATTTCCATTTATGACCTTTTTGTGACCAAAAACATAAGGTCAAAAGCTAGGCGTCGTAAACTGACTATAGCGACCTTTAACAAAAGGTCGTTGATCCTATGACCTTCTGTTTTGGTCGCTAGCTCTCTCCCCAGGCCATGTCGGATCCAACGTGGCAATCTGACGTGGCAAAATTGCGACCAATTGAAAAGGTCGTTGATAAGATTCAGCCCGGTCCAATTCGGTGTCTATATGGGCCGAGCCCAACAATTCAGCCCATTTAATGTTATTTTTCTTTTTAATTCTGGTCAGATACATGGGCCTAGCCCAACATGAGCCCATTAATTCAGCACATTTTATGTTTTTTTCTAGTTAATTTTCGCTAGCTACATGGGCCTAGCCCAACATGGCGTTTTTTGTTTTCTAAGCCTTTTCCATTTTCTGGGCCTCAGCCTTTTTGCGGTCCATTTTCTATTTTTGAGACTTTTTTTGTTCCATCTTTGTCCAGCATTGTTTGGGCCAAAGCCTCTTCCAACCCATCAATATTTTCAGCCCGCTAATTCATAGGACTGGACAACAGAGAAATATATGAGTTTTTTTATTTTGCTATCAAAGCAATATTTGTTTCGCCGTACAATCATATATCATATGTACATCTTCATCAGATTATCTATACATAAGCAATAGCAACTAAAAGAATGCCATCTATATCAAACGACAGCGAAGCAACAAAGAAGATATACTGCCATCACAACTCCAACAGACAACTAATGTACACTACCTACAAGAAGGCCAAACAGAAAAGGAATCGCTGAAAAGATGATCACTAGCTTAGATATTCAGAGACCACTGCCATGTTGTCAATTGGATTTGGTTGCAACCCTTCCAGTTTGCTAAGAGCATCTTTCCAGCAACATATCTTCTCATAACCTAAAAAGAGAACATAAACCAGCATAAGAATTTGAAACTTCTTGTCCTACCAAAACATTAGTACTTGTTTAAAACAAAGGATTATCAGCAAAAGTTATTTCCAGCAGCATATCTTCTCATAACCTAAAAAGAGAACATAAACCAGCATAAGAATTTGAAACTTCTTGTCCTACCAAAACATTAGTACTTGTTTAAAACAAAGGATTATCAGCAAAAGTTATTTCCAGCAGCATATCTTCTCATAACCTAAAAAGAGAACATAAACCAGCATAAGAATTTGAAACTTCTTGTCCTACCAAAACATTAGTACTTGTTTAAAACAAAGGATTATCAGCAAAAGTTATTTCCACAGCCGTTTGGTGGATACTGATGGTAGTTAGTCAATAGGCTGATTAGTTCAGTAAGTGTGTTAAACAACCAGGAGCATTCTCTAAAACTGAACCAGGTATATAGTTCAAAGTGTGTTGAGCATGTGACACAAAGCATTTTCTCTACAGACCAATAACACATACAAAATTTTGTGCAGAAGGATGCTAACTTGATGTAGAAGGCATACACATGGCACAATGGACATGAACGCAGAGCGACCACCATAGTCATGGCTCCATGACCACGACAAGCTCAGACCAACCACAGAGGTGGGGAGCAGAGGAAGGAAAGGGTCTCACCTTGGGTGTTTTTGTAGCCAATGCCAAACAGCACCACCGCCACATGGAAGCAGCAGAAAAGAGGAGCCTGGCACGATGAACCCATTGTACCGAATCAAATCCTGCTGCACAAGGACAAGAGAAATAAGAAGATAATACGGAAGTTGTTAAACAGAATCGTAGAATGCCATCACGTAATCCAAAAAAACCAAACACATATATGCATGCTTGTCAAAGTTTAATTCCAGAGAATTATAGTGCTTTTGATAGTAACCAAATTGTTTTAATACTCAGCCATCCAGTACCACACAGGAAGCAAATCCTAAAATAAAAATGCACTTCTGAACAGAACGACACACTACAAGAACTTGCCAATAGGTTTGAACAATGGATGACATACAGTACAAGAAAAAGAGCAGGAGAATGGATTCTGATAGAATGTTGCATCTTCCAAATGAAGACGATTTGCTTTTGGAGCTAGCTAGCAAGTGGAAGAATCTAGAATCAGCCGAGATTAAGAATCTATAATGCAAAAACCATAACCATTGAAGATTGAAAGAATCTGTGAAGTGAGTTCACTCTCTTTCTAGATATTTTGACAGTTTTGAGTCAACACACATATTAAAGTAAGCGACCATATCATTTATATATGCTGGCACAAACACTACCCTTGAGTAACATCTCAATTAAGCACAAGTAACAAAGTAGAGGAGATGGATCAATCATAGCAGGGGTTTAGGATAATGCCCTCAAACTTGTATGTGTCAAGTATTTAGAAACAAAACAGTGTCACATTTATGGAAATAGAGGGACTAAAAAGATATATGAGCATAAGGTTTTCAATAAGTAGACTCAAAGGCACATGACATCACAGAGAAGATAAAAGCACAAGATGACTGCAGTGACTAGGCTACAAGTTAATACAATTAACACAAGTTAATACTGGCCTGATATACTACTCAGGCTAAGAAGAAGCAGGTACAGTAGTAGTTTTAGCACACTAGTACATGTCTTAAAATGGAAGCATCGCTGCTGGGTTATATTAATAAATAATCCAAGTGTTGCAACAGCCAACAAAATTTAAAAAAATCTATACACATTCACAGACCACAACACATTTACCGACATTGATGGACTGGACAAACCTAACACATACTTATCATACCAACTAGTAGGATGCCCGTGCTATGCTACGGTGTCACACAAGATTTCGCTTCATCCATTTGGTAATCTAAGAGGACATTAGACAATCACTACTCCATACATAACTTTTTGTGATATATTTAGACAAAAGGAAAAAATAATGAACAACACTTGCAATACATTCTGTACTGAGCAAAGAAACAAAATGCACAGTAAAAGATGCTCTTATGCAACTAGGACAACCCTAAATAACATACAACAATGCAATTGTAGCGTTGTTCAACAAGAACTCTCGTCTTCTATTGGCAGTTTAGCACCACACAAACAGAAAAGAATTTTGTGCAAAAACATTATTCGCATGGTGACATGAAGTTTGGCTAAATTCAACATTTAGTTACCATGAAAATAAAACAATGAACTCGGATAGGCATTAGCAGTGTAGTACAAAATGTATCACTCTAACTTTGGGAAATAGTTAGTCTGGTGGGTATCCAGTTTACTTGCATATGACCAACACTAACCATATGACAAACGAACTACAATTCATTGTGTAGGTAAGACTAAGTACCTACAAATTAAATGGCTAAGTACCAAGCTTCAGTTCTACATCTCTACATCTTCTATATTTACCAACCCACTTGCCCACAGACCAATTTAAAGTTTTTGCAGCTTAGGGGTTAAACCGAGGGAAGCAAAAGAAATAGACACATTTAGAAATGCTAAGTACTTGTGGGGTCAGCACTACAATTTTTTGTAATGCAGAAAAATGAGAGCCTTTGAAAGCTTTGATGAGGTGTATTAGGAAGCAAATGATGATCGATAACAAGGTATACCATATGAATAATCAACTAGACTTCACTATGTAGGCACTACCAAGTAACAACAACCTAAATTCCCATCCCCACCCCTACCATCACAACTGTAATAACCTCCTTCCCTACAAATAGCCTCCCAAGAATCCAACCAAGGCCAGCTCAGCATAGCACACCGCACCACAGAGCAATAGCCATAGCCAGCAGCAATGGGGATAGAGTCAGTCAAGTGTGGGTGTTGTGGCATGAGGGAGGACTGCACCCAGGACAACATTCCGGCGATGATGTATCCCTTGACAGATCTGCATCCACAAGGCGAGGGGAGAGAAGGGGTCAGTTGTAGAGAGACGTAATTTAGATAGGTAAATCGAAATAGAGAGACAGTGGGGGAAGAGAGAGAGAGAGAGAGGAAGCCAGCGAACCCTGGCCAGAAGCTGGAGTAGGAGCACGCTGTTGATGTTGGTGGCTTCCAAGACACCTCTGTCGCCCACTCCGCCATGCCACAACCGAACCACATCGGAACCCTAGCCGTCAACGGAGCAAGAAACAAACCTAGACGTCGAGATCTGCAAGGGAGACAAGAAGAGGTGAGGAAGAGAGGGAGGTATGTGACGAAGAGGAGTGGAGAGACTCACCTGAGTCACCGGAGCCACGACGGCGACGTGCTAGCCACAACCCTAGCCGCTGGGAAGGGTTGCGCTTGGCCTCTGGAGGACGCGCGCGCCGGATCTGGCCCGATGGGAGGAAGGAACGGACGGAGGAGGTCACGGTGGTGTGTTGGGCGCGCCGGAGGATGCCGAAATCGGGCGGGATCTGGCCCATCGGTGGTGGGATTGGGCGATGTTGGTGGCGGTGACGAGAATTGGTGCGAGGGAGAGGGAGGCACGACGTGCGATCGGGCAGCCGCCGCAGACACGCCCCCACGGCGGGGTGGTGGGTTGGTGCGGGGATCCGGAGGAGGAGGAGGTGGCCATGGTGGACAGTACGGGGTGCGGGGGCAGCGGGGTTGTGTCGATTGGATCTAGGGGATCGAGGCAAGGGGCAGAGGGAGGAGGGAGGGACGAGGTGGGCGGTGGGTGAGGAGGACGGCGAGGTCGGTAGAGGGTGGGAGGAAGGGTTGCCACGCAGGGAGAGGACTGGATCTCCGTTGTCCTTGGTTGAGGGGAGAGGTGGGGGTGAGATCGGGAGGGGGCGGCGGCGGCGAGGAGATGGGGGATCTGAGCTAGGGTTTGGGCTGCCGGTGGGCTATCTCCTTTTCCTTTTTTTTGTAGATAGATGGATGGATGGATGTGGGATGGAGAGATGGATGGATGGGCGCCATGTCATCGATCCGTGGGAATGGTTCTGATTGGTTCAGAAAACTAGTGATTTAAAAGAGTTTCCAAGTACTACTAAAACTAGAAGGATTTTGTGAAGTAGGTATCAAAAATATTTTGCAAAAGGGTACCACACAAATTTTCACTAGAATTAGACCATATTTTATGGATAAGGACCAATTTTTACGCATTTCTGATCTTTCTAGCTATTTTTAATCATTTTCTGAGAGGCAAAAATGTTTTTTGTGAAGAACCTATCAAATATTTGTTGTAAAATTGGACTCCATCAATTTTCTCAAATACTAGTCCATATTTAATATACAATTGACCAAATGGTTGGGTGTCAAAATCTTTGACCCACCTCGTGCAAAAAGAATAATTTCCGCCGATTCAGCTGGAAGCGGGTCAAATTTGAACTGCAGCTGCCTCATAGTTTGCTATTTATTTTTTCCAAAAATCATTTCTAGGTACATAAGTATCTATTTAATCAGAGAAACACCAAAAGTTTTCCAAGATTCAACCACTAGCTAGGAACGGTCAAGCCCGCCGTTTTAACCGCATTTTGAAACGGGCATAAAAAATTCAAAAAAAAATCAAAAAATTGGGAAACCTTCGCATTGTGTCATTATATGTGGCCAAGTTCCCAATAAAAATAACAAACTTGTAATACGGCAATTATTTTAAAAAAGTGTTCTCAGAAATGAGCTATCATCTCTGAAGATTCATGGCTTTCAAGCCAAATGATCAATCTTATGGCCACATTCGTGGCATAGTTTGTTCAAATGATCTCATATTGTGCACAAGGGTGCATATTGGAATGGCAAACAATGTTGCCTAAGGAAGTTTTCATTTTCTTTGGACGAAAAAACCATTTTTCATTTTCCGAGTGCCCGAAAGGAGGTTTTTTTGTGAAGGAACTACCAAATAATTGTTGCAAAATTGGACCAAATCAATATTCTAAAATACTAGGACATATTTAATGCACAATTGACAAAATAGTTGGGTGTAAAAAGTTTTGATCCACCTCTCGTGAAAAAGACAAATTCCCGCCGATTCAGTTGGAAGCGGGTCAAATTTGAACTGCAGCTGCCTCATAGTTTGCTATTTATTTTTTCCAAAAATCATTTCTAGTTACATAAGTTCCTATTTAATCATAAATACATGGTTTGGTGGCGATACGTCGAGGTTTGGACGGTGGCCGAGGGCCCCAACTCTAGAGCGCGTAAACTCGCATGCCCGTCGCGTGGTCACCGCGTGACCGTAATGTTGCCATGTGTTCTAGGCGGCCTAGGCATGTCTAGTGGGTTGGGAACTCCCCATGTTGGTGCTAGGAAGAAAATTACAACATAAGATTCTCACGAGGAGACCGATCGATGCTCAAACATGAATTAGCAGCCAAGTGTTTGATTAGCGGTACGGGAAATGCACATGGCCAATGGGCGTGAGTTTTGGCTGAGGATGATCATCTACTAAGGAGAATGTCTACACAAATTTTGAGCTCAAAAGGAGGATCCTAGGTGGTACTTGCTTTGCAAAGTACCACACTGGACAAAAATATGAATGTTGAAGCTGGGCTCAAAATAATGAACGGAGTGAGCTGAAATTTTGTGAAGGATGGTTATTTGGGCATAAGAAAGCATTGTAGAAAATTGATACCATTTGGACATGCCAAAGTAGTATTTCCTTCACAATGCTCTTCTATGGACAAAAACTTGGGAAAACTAGTGAGAGAGATTGGATGAATGAAATGAGCTCAAAATTGGTGTAGGTAAGTAACGTAGGTATGGTCATGCGCTGGTAAATTTTCAGATCATTTGGGTAAGCCTAGCTAGTACTTACTTCACAAAGCTTCTCTCGAGGTAGAAACTTTGGAAATTTCCCGAGAAAGATTTACAAGGAAAATTGAGCTGAATATTATCATGTGGTAATGATTTGGGTATGGAAGAGTGCCCGAAAAGTTTGAGGGTAATAGGAGGGGTCTATATAACACTTGCTTTGCAACGTGCCAATTTGGCCATAAAATATAAATTGAACCTGGGCTCACATAGATGATTTGACTGAGTTGCAATTTGGAGGAGGGTGATAATTTGGACATATGAAGGAACCGTATAAATTTCATGTCATTTAGAGATATAAAAAAGGTACTTCCTTCACAATGCTTCTAGGTGGACAAAATCTTTGGAAATTTGCCGAAGAAGATTTGCTAGGACAATGGAGCTGAATTTTGTCATGCGGTAATGATTTGGATAGGAAAGAGTGCCCAAAAATTCCGAGGGCAATCAAGAATATATAAATAGCACTTCCTTCATAAAGTGTTGTTGTGAACAGAATAGGAAAATGAATATTGTTGAATTAGTTTTGAACTAGGCAAGGAAGGATTTTTACATATTTGATGAAGATATGCCCCAAAGAATTTATGAGATTTTTTTGGGAATTTTGGGAATGATAGAAATATAGGTTGCTTCACAACCTAGGGCAAAAACTGCCACATGGACATGACACATAGGCAAAACTGATGAGATGGCGTCTAGTCATCACAACCCACCACAATCTACAAGGCTATGACCATCTATATTGGTCATTAACAACTAGAAATAAGGCAGCGGACTAGCACTGTTTGCTTTGTGACCATTTCGTGTAAGGAAATTACGACCTTTCTGACCAAAGTGGTCGCAATGGTTTAGGGTTTGGAGCCCCCTGAACAGCTTTTGACCAATTGGTCTAAAATGGTCATAAATTTATGACCAATTCTTCGAGGGTCACTGACAGAAGGTCATAAGTTGACATATTTCTTGTAGTGAGGTGCAACGATGTGCTCGGTGAAGAAGCCCCGGTGAGCTGGGAGACGGCGTCGATGAAGCGCACCTGATGCGGTGGAACTCGGTGTTTGTGGGGCACATCGGTTGCGGCGGCCGACGTTGTCGGTGGACCACCCGGTGCGGTGGACGAGGGCGTAGATGAGGTAGCTCCGGTGCGGTGGTGAAGCGCGACCGTCATCTTCGTCGTCGTCGTCCGGCACAGAGGTGGGGAACGGTGGGGAAAGAGACGAGACAAGGGGCGATTCGAGGGTTGGCGGCGAATTAGGGATTTGAGCAATCTGGGCGTGGAAGGGGATGGTGGAGAAGAGAGATTTTGCAGGGATGGAATTGGGACCGCCAGATATTTCAATCCAAAACATGGAAGCGCGAACTTATATGTAACATCCCAAATTTTCAATTTGGAATGTTATACATTAGGACATCATGCATATCATATTTTATTTTGCTTTTGGTTTTGATCCTAGAAAATCCTAAGCAACTCAAGGACCCACGGAGAGAGTTGGGGATTTCGTGATTTACATATTTGAGTTTTCTCAAATTATGTAAACAGGATCATTTTATTTTATTTATTTTATCATCAATTATTTCTATTACAAAAATATGAGAGAGGGAATAAAATGACTTTCCCAAAATATAGAAATATTGAGGATTTAATAAAAAAATCAAATAAGTTTTATTTCGGAGTTTTTCGGTATTTTTATTTGAATTTAGGAAAAATGCGTGTTTTTCAAAGTTGTAGTTTGGGCCCAGATAAATGTTCACTTTATCGGGCTTGATTTTAGGAACCTGGCAAAATTTATTTCGTGATTTTTGGAGTCCGTTTAGTATTTCTTTTTATTTTTCTTCCGAGCAGAATTATAAAAAAAACGGAACCAACTTCGGGCCGTATTCGGCCTGGACTCCGCCGGCCTAGGCTATATAAGCCGTCGCCCCGGCCCGAGGAGAGCCCAGCCGCCAGCGCCCGACCTAACCCTAGCCGCCGCCGCCTCTAGCCGCCGCCGCCGCCGTCCGCCGCCGTCGCCGCCCGCCGCCGCCGGAGCCGCGTGCCTTTCGAGGTTCGCCGCCACCTCGTTTTCCGTGCTGTTTAAAAAAAAATTCTGTTCGTCGTTTTTCTTTTTCGTCGGATTTTCCGCGGTTATTTTCTGATCGCGATTTCTGATCCGATTTTCATTTTAGTATAACTTTTCGCTCGTTTATCGGAATCAGGCGATTCAAGTGCCTGGAGTTTCGTCTTGAAACCCTCTTTCCGAATAATCAACTTAAACAGGTTTTTGCTACTGTAAAATTTGCCCTAGATCCAGATTACTAGAACGAAGTTGTTTTCTTTCGCCGTTTGTTTTCTTTTGCTTCGTTCGATTTGATTCTTTTTGCCAACCAGGGTTCTTAAGTTGAACTTTCTGGTTAGATCTTCTATTTGAGTTTTACCTGTGCATTAGATGAGTACTTATTGTATGCTTGTTGTTTGTCTGCGATAGAATACTCGGAGTGCGCCGCTTGTTACTTCGAATCTCTAGGTTACGCGAATCATCAGCAAGGCAAGTTCACACTTTGATCATATCCCCTTTCATACCCAGTTTTTATTGCATTAGAACAATCTTCACACATTGCATGATTAGGATCTAATTAAACTGTGGGATGGGAAGTAGATGAGGTAGTACCTATTACCTGTTTATTATCAAACCTTTGGGAGTTACTTCTACGTTTGCTTATTATGCCATGCTATGCTAGTAGACGTGGATTGGGTGAGTGAAATCCATGATAGATGTGAGATTGATAATTAAGGGTTTATCTAAGGTGGCAACCTAACACACATCTGGGTGGATTGAGGCACCTGGGGTTACCAGGACTTGCCTGTTTTCTTGGACCGCCACCCAGGCTCAAAGGGATCATGAGATTATTCATACTAGAAACTTCCATGTGCAGCCACATGCCATTATGGGCTCTGGCATAGTTGACTAAGTTGTGCGAACTCTTACAGTGGTAGACTAGCAGATGTAGGGGAAAGTAGGTGTACCGGTCTACCCGTCGTAAGGTGCTAGCGCTTCTGAAAGACTGTGTCTTGGTCATCCGTCTTCTCAAACACCCTGCAGTACGAGAAACCAAATGGAGGCGATCGAGTCTTGTGGGGAAAAGTGTGCAAACCTCTGCAGAGTGTAACAAACTAATCATGGTTAGCCGTGTCCCCGGTTATGGACAATCTTGAGTATCTAGTACCTGGATTTTCATGTGAATCTCAACATGTCACTCTAAAATTAATACTGTTGGGTTTTAATGATGTTACTTAATTGGGATTGAGAATGCTGTGAACCATTCTCAATGTTTCACAACCACCATGATAGTAATTAATTTTATTCCTTTGAAGTAGGGAAAAATTGGCTTTACGCAAAAACTATAAACATAGAGCTTTCCACCAGCCAAATATGCATATAGTATAGTTGTTGCATTCCATTACTCTCTATGTGTTACCTTGCCAGCATATTCCATGTGCTGACCCGTTTCGGGCTGCAACGTTAATGTTGCAGACTTTTCAGACGAAGATTAAGGAGTTTTAGGTCGTGGTTCTATACTCAGTGATGCCGTTGGAGTTGATGGACTCACTTATCTTCCAAGCCTTCCGCTGTTATCGTCACTAGATGGCCTTAAGCCATATTTATTGTAATAACTTCTCTTTTGAGACTCTCGATGTAATAAGTGTGTGATTGCTACTCTGCTATAAATCCTCCGAGTACTGTGTGGTGTCAGCATTACTGATCCAGGGATGACACCGGAGCACAGATATCAGACTGTTTGAGGTCTGGTCGCTACATTATATTGTCGTCGTCCTTTTATTGGGGGGAGGGGGTGGGTGGCTAGGTGCTACGCGTCTGTCCAACACACGCGACCACCCCGACAGGACTATGCTTCGATGCCTTAAGGCACCTGCCTTTGTGTCCATGACATATGGGCCCAATAGGAGGTTGGCCCACATGTCAGCGATCCAGAGGCAGTTGCCTTTAAGGCACCGAAGCAACGTCCACCCCGACACGACCCTGGTTTGCCTGGTGCGCCTACATTTGAGAATGCAAACGAATCTTCTTTCATTTGCAAACGAATCTGTATGTATTACCATGCCTGTGTTTTCCTTGCAATAATTAGTCATTTGAAACGAGATACTCCATCCGTTCACTTTTGTAAGTCGTTTCAGACAACTTAAAATGAACTGTTTTGCACATTGTCTGAAATGTCTTCAAGGTCTTATAAAAGTGAACAGAGGGAGTACTATAAATTAATTAATGAGGAGTTATTTGAAAAAAAATCGAAACGGTACCCACACTAACGTGGATTAGAGTGTGTGTCACATAATTAGTTATTTGAATTAGAGTGTGTGTCACGTAGTTAGTTATTTGAATTGGAGTGTGTGTCACGTAGCCATCTCTAATTCTAATGTGGATTTCGCATTTCACTGTATCCACGCTACTTTTTTAATACAAATTCATATGTATATGATGAACACCATGGTAGTGAGAAAACTTTTGGATGGATTCAAACATATGACCTACAAAATAGCACAACTAATTGAGTCAATGTCAACTTTTCGAAACTTAGTATGGGACAAATTCGAAATAATTACCCGTATGCCTGGTCCTCGGTTCAAATCTTACAATGTACACCGAATTGAAACATCGATATTAAGTCTCGTACTATGTACATTCAAATGTTGTTTTTACCCCCCCCCCGCACAAACGCTACATACTTCCTGTATCGGTCAATCTTCCTCTCCTAACCACCTTAGGAAGCTATCGGTTTCCAACACACGTTCATTCTTTCTCTCCATGTTTCGATCTCTAAGTCTCTCAACTACACAACCCCTTTTTCCACTCTGTTACCAAATGTATTTACCTCACACACCGCCATTGCACCCCATGCCGAGCTCTCTCTCTCCCCCTCTCCCTCTCACCCTCTCGCGCTAAATACATGCATTGCCTATCTAGCCCCCAACCTCTCGTGCATGCGCACGCACGCACGTTGTATATCTAGGTCACTCCCTCGAGACTGTCTCACTCTTTCTTCCGCACGGCGGGCCACACTCGCTCAATCTCGCTCTCTTTATCTGAGTCTCGTTTAACCTCGTTTTCTTTCACACACAAATGATATATCTCCCTGTTCGGGCCTCGATCGACACACTCTATACTCTCTCACGCAGATTGTCTATCTAGGTCAGTCCATCCAAGCCGCCACCACTCTTTCGACCTCATGGTGGGCCACGCTCACTCAATCTCTCTCTCTCTCTCCGTATGTCTTGATTGACCTCACTCTTTCTCGGACAAAAATGATATATCACCATGTTTGAGCCCAATTCGACCTATTCACATGTGTATACTCTCTCACGCACATCGTCTATCTAGGTCACTCTCTCCAACCCGTCTCACTCTTTCGATCGACACGACGACCCTATGTGATCGTTGACCTTGCTTCCTCCCACACACAAAATATATCTACACGTCTGTGACTGGATCATCTCTCAAGCTCTATCTTACAGCCCTCACCCTTGCCAAAAAGCTCAATCGGACAATATCTCTCCAGAGCATATATATTTGTTCAATGAATGTCGGAGCACACTCACTTTGTCTCTCTATCTATATGTCTCTCGATTGACCTCGCTTTCTCACACCGTATCTTCCACGCGTTGAAGCTACTACCTCTCCATCCCTCGCAAAGCCGGAGCTATTTACATTGCGAGGGGCACTCCAACCTTGGATTAATTTGTGTAGGCATTTATTCCGGTCGGTTTAGATTATATTTTCGTAGCATTCGTCCCACAACTACTCCAAACACCATTGCAACCCACGCAACTGCCCTAGTTGATTTCCCTCTGGCTCGGTCATCGCTCTCTCGCACATCCTTTCTCGCCTTCAACGTCGCACCATGGTATTATTGAAAAAACTATGTTGTTCTCTTTAATTATTATAAATAAGCTACAAAACTACACATCGATAGTCCACTTGGAATGGAACAAATTTTGACCCACAAATTAATATGGTACAAACTACACACCAAGGGGCCCACATGTCATGAAACAAATTTGGACCCATATACAAATTAAAAAAATAAAGGATGAGGATAGAACATGCGACCGGGCCTTCAAGCCACACGTCAAGAGTAGGCAACATACGTATAATAGCAATGTTTGTTGTACCCCCTTTGTTCACATAATATTTTTATATTACCACAGCCTAATTAATGGATGACATGTAATATTATTTTTAGTACTATTCGCCTTCACTTACTAGTGGGTTCCATGTGTGCTCTCTCTCTCTCCTCCCCTTCTGTGTTTAGACGCACGGACTAGTAATTTGTACGTGCTTTGCACGTTAGATTAAAAGTAAATATCCTATCTCATAAAAATCAGAGTACTACAATGAATTTATATATGAAGAATGCATTAGAAAAAAACATATAGTTTTATTCCAAAAGAAATGATAAGGGAGTGTTTGTGAAGTCTTTTAGTTTTTGAAATTCGAACTTATAATATAGGTAAAATTAATTTGATGTTATAATTTTCATCTTTCCATACTTTCAAGTCAACGTTTTCTCATAAACTCTATCTCATCTGTGTGTTGTCGACCGCACATCAATTTAAGTAACTTAGTTTCCCCTTAAGAAAAATAAAGTAAAGTCTAAATATAAAATTTATAATGATATTTTGAATATTTCACTCAGCGAACAAAAATATTGCCATGCGTACACTTTTTTCTACCGTGTTCTAATTCTTTTGAGAAAAAAATACTTCCCTACATGCATTCAACAGTATTCATGTGAGGAGCAAATTGCTAATATAGGCCGCTAGCCTCTACATGCACATTTGTTTAGATGCTTCTGGTGTGTACTGGAGTATTAACAGGAACATTTCACAATATGAGGCTAGCTGCGTGCTCACTTGAAGCTCTAGAAAGATCCTCCCAGCCTTGTTTTGGCGCCCAACCGCGGGAGCGAATCCCACTAACCATAACCGTTGGATTAGTAGGGTTCAACTTTGATAAATGGTGGCGATTCAACCCGCGGAGGAAATCAATGGCTAGCAAACGATTCTGTGTCACGGTGGGTGGCTATCCAAAGTTTGAAAATTGGTGTACTAGAGAAGATAGAGATACAATATATTTTTACACGCACATTTTTCCTCCGTGCCGAGACGTAGCACACCCTACCGCGCGGTTTCGGGGTCCTCCCGGGTGGTGCACGCATATATTCTTCCTGACGTGGGATGCCCTACTGCGTGTTTTCTGGGTCCTCGGTCGTAGCGCCGAAGCAAGTAAATGAGTCATCAAATCACGAAAGACCACCTTTCCCGCCGAGTACATCAGTGAAGCACGGTGGCTAGCTAGTTGGGCTAGTTCGACCAATTAGCTAGGCCGCCGCCACATTTGTTTTTTCACCCCTTTTTTATCTACTTGCCGGCAAGTAAATTTAAATATCCACCGCGGCGTTGCTCTGGTGTTTGGGTGCGGCATGATTTTTAATTTTTTGATTGACGGGAGCAGGCACGGCAGGATTTTTAATTTTTTGATTGACGGGAGCAGGCGCGGCAGCAATTAGTCACAATGACTCCGCCTGTACCCACTGCTCCCTGATGTGAGAAGTCGTCGACTGGTGTTTTACCGTGGTGAAAACCAAAAGATTCCCCGCTCCCTCCGCCTTCCCGTAGATTGCATTGCCTTTCAGCCGTTTCGCCCCCTTTGCTTCCTCTCCCCATCGCTTCTACCTGGTGCCATGGCGGCGTAGCAGATCACGGAGTCCGAGGTGAGGCTCCTGACACAGGAGCTCCATGCCAAGGATGCGGAGATCAGGGCCAAGGACGTGGAGCTCCGTGAGCTCAAGGAGGAGAGGAGTGCCATGCTCCTCCGTTATGTGCGGGAGTTCACGGAGCTTCAAAAGCGGCAGACGTCCACCACAAAGATGCTCGAGGCGTCGGCGGCGTTGCTGCAGAAAGCGGGAGATATGATAGGCCATCAGGGGAGCCGGCTGGAGCGCGAGCGAGCCGATCATGACGAGGTCTAGGATCGCCTCAGCCACTTGGTGAACCAAGTTGCCACACACATGTTGCGGCTGTGCGATGCCTACCGTCGTGCCAACGCGACGATGCTGGCCGTCGGGCTAAACCCGTTCGACCACCCGGTCGACTTCAACGAGCTGCAGCTTCCTGACCTGGTCTCCTTCTTCACCTATATCTCCGAGGAGCAGAGCCGTCTTCGCGAGATGGTGGGGGCTGAGCTGGACAAGGAGGGGTTGCGGGCTGCTCTCACCGTTGCCGGGCGAATCCTTTCAGGGCTCCGTCACCGGAATCCATTCGTGCCATTGGACGCCGTCTTTGACGAGCTGGCTCCCGTCGACGGGGAGCGGGCTCTGCGGGCGGTTGCACCCTGCATCACCAACGTCGTGCGCCTTGAGAAGCAGAGGGACTGCGGTGGTGTTTAGGCGCCCTCCGCATGGGCATGTCCATCTCGGCGCAACATGATCGTTGGATCAAACTCAGACGGTGCAGATCAGTCACTGTAGCACAAAGCGTGTGGGTGTGTTTGGTTGCATTCTCATCTCAATATAGTTGTTTCCTCTTCGTGTATTTTTGTCAACCTACTAGTGTGGACTCATGCACCCTTCATGCACTCTGCCAAACACCCAAAAGTGGGTCGAGAAGGGAACTTTTGCTCCCATCACGTGCACCCTTCATACACCCTGCCTAACACTATTCGTGCTTCATATGGTTCATGTTTCGTGGAGTACTGTAGCACCGTACTCTCCGTGCGCTGTGGACCTACTTCTGTTAACATTGATCTCACCGTTCATTCTCGACCGGACAGTCAAAAAAGCGGTACTATGTTACATATAGGAGTAGTTGACATGCGCACAACACCATTTGTTATCATCATATCTTACTACACTAGCAACAAGATTGTGTAGTATTGACGTATGAACCACCGCACATGCCTAGTAGTAGGAGCACTGTGTATGTTCAAGTGGCTGCCGTGTTTTGTACTCCTCCGTCGTAAGAGTGGAAACGCTTGCTGTAATCATTTTTTTTCTTCAGAAAAACAATGGACACGCTCTACCGTGCGGATCCTCCTCCAGCCATGCACTAAATTACTCACTTTCGCTAAATTACTCCGTAGTAGAGTGACGGTAGACTACCCCAATCGAAGCGCCGCAGTAATGCCCAATGAGCTGTCAAATCACAAAACCCCCTCCTTTCTAGCAGTAAGTTGGACGGACGAAGCAACCATCATTTCACTCTTCTCTCTCAGCTTCTCTCTACCCAACCCTCGCCTCTCTTTGCCTCTCTACCCAATCGGCCTGTGCCGCGTCTCCTCCTCATTTCTTCAAGAAAACCCGACCTGCTTCTGCCATTGTTCTTCTCTCCCAAAGAAGGAAAGGTGAGCGCATCAATGGTGTTGATTCTGGCCAAGGCCCGGTCTTGCAACCCCGAGACTGATCCTATAACTCCCACTCTTTTCTTCTTTTGGGTTTGTGATTATGGTTTCTTTTCTTTTATTTCTATTTGACAGTTTCTTGATGGACGCTGGAGCACCGGGCGATGTCATGTCTATGGCTCCGGGCTAAACCGTCGAGGCTCATGGTACGAAGAGCCGCAAGCACCCACCATGACTGCCGCAGACAAGCTCAAAGCCATCGCCATGTCCAAGCCCCCCTCTCCGGGATCCCTCATTAAGCAAGTCCCAGGTAATATCTCTTCTTGACGATCTTTTTCTCAATCTTGATCATGCTTTTTCTTCTAACACGCAGTACTAAGTTACTAGTAGTAAAACTTTCTGGGTGATCTTGCATGTGATTTTTGTGTGCCAAATGACGGTTCTAAATTCCTCTTTTGACCAAAACATGTGATAGGTTGACACTGATTTCTTATAGATTGCTTTCAACTACTCCCTCTGTCCCAAATTTCTTGTCTTAGATTTGTCTAGATACATGGATGTATCTAATACTAAAATGTGACTTGATACATCTGTATCTAGAAAAATCTAAGACAAGAATTTTGGGACAGAGGGAGTACTTTATGAACATCAATGCTACCTTTTAAGAGGGTATATTTGCCTCAGTAACTTGTGTTATGGATATTGCATGTAATCCCTCTGCTCTCATGCCTTTGAAGACATGTTCTAGTGTCTTTGTTCACTCATTTCTGTGCGTATATGTAGTCATATATGGAGTATAATATCGAAAATCATCTTATATTTCTGAACAGAGGTAGTAATAAAATATGGTTTCTGTTTGAATTAGAACCAGGTCCGCGGTGGAGATGAAGTTCTCAAAGTCATGCCGTGTGAACTGGAAGACCTGATGATGAGTTCTACTGCTAAACTATCCAGCTGCTGTGTCCTTGTCGCCACGTGTCCTGAACTAGGGTTTTCCTGTAGCATGGTTGTCAGGCGTGTTCTCGACGCTGTACTTGACCACAACAATTTCCTGGATGTGCCTTCGATTACGAAGGGTGTGGTTCTTGTAAAGCTTCCCAACAAATCTGATGCAGCCTGTCTTCATCATCATGTTTATGAGTGGAAAGACCACTCTGTTAGGTTCTCCAAGGTTGACAAGATGGTGATGGTGCATGTAGACATCTCACACGAAGTCCATGGCCTAGTTAGTTATGCGGGGTTCATCCCATAGGTCGGTGGAAAAAAAAGTCTGTAGAGTTTAGTTAGTGCAACTTTGCTTGTCTGTAGTAAGTACTATTGTTCAGTACTTGATTTGTGTTTGTGAACCCTGTATTGTTTATTAGTACTGCCGCTTTTGGTGTGTGGTCAGTCCTGAGAACGGTCTATGTTAATGTCTTTCCACTCAATTCAGTCTGTATATTTTGAAGTATCCATATCATATTTTTGTGAGGACGGTCTATCAATTATGGTTACACTCTAATATCTATATGCATTGCAGGGTTTATCGCACCCACCAGGATTTCCAGCCCCATGGATGTTCGGTCCATATGATTTGTCACGACCTTTGGACTGTCCTGCTTGTGGGAGTAGGCGGGGCCCCTGCATGCCACGCGTAGTTGGACGATCAATCTTCTGTTTAGTACTTCAACATTGTGATTTCCTGGTAAGGATTCACTCGTGTCACATCAAGTAAATCTTATTGATTTACTGTCTAAATCTTATTGATTTAATGTCATGTTTTCTTTCTTTTCCTGCAATTTTACTATGCAGGTTTTGCCATGTGACATTCATCACAGAATAAACCATTTGGTTTGCTCTACGATGGCTATTTTTGCAGGTTTCTGTCACATCCCTAGTTCTGGTATGACCAAGACCAGCTAGCCATTTGTGCATCATGTTTAAGTTCCCTTTAAATTTGAAATGGGGATTTGTGAAACCCTCAGAATCATTTCTGGAAATAATCCAGATAAAAATTTCTCCAAAAAGGTCCAAGAAAATGTTCATGTTACTCTCTGAAAATATTGGTCAGAGGTAAAAATCAAACCGATATTTTAAGGAACCCATAAATATTTATTTTGGACATTTGGAGTTAATCCAGTAATTATTTGCGTTGGATAAATATATATATATATATATGAAATATTGTCCAATAATTCCTGAATTTTGTGAGGGGCTTTGGAAATAATCCATAGGCCCTTGCAAAAATTGTCAGAATTAAATAAAATGATTTGGGTATTTTTATCAAATCAAAACAAATGTTAGAAAAAATAGAAAAGAAAACAAATAAAGGAAAAGGCCTACCTGACTTACCTGCAGCCAAGCAGCCCAGTGGCCCAACAGGCCGTTCCCAGCTGACTGGCGCTGCCAGTCGTCGTCTCCACGCGCCAGAAGGACGCCGAGCGCGTGCTCGCCGCGCGCGAGCCAACAACGCCGGCACCTTCCTTCTTTCCCCGCTCGCTGCTGGAGCCCTCGATGAACGCCACGGCACTCCCTCAGCCTCTCTCACTCTCTCTCGCTCTCTCTCGTCCCCATCCCCTCCTCTGCTCTCTCTCCCTCGCACGCACCGAGCGGCTTCCGTCGCTGCCGCACACCGTTTCCGCGCCCACCGCCATGGCCTCGCTCCCGTCGTGCTCAGAATCTCCGCCACGTCGCCTACTACCTCCTCGTCAAGCCACGCACCTCCGGACGGCCTCCATCGCCCGCCATCGCCATCCGTCTCGCCACCGGCCTGCCAGAGATCGCCTCGCCGTTCCGGCTGCACCAAGCCTCCCCGAGCTCGCTGACGCCTCCGCTGGATCCGCCATGAGCTCTACTCGTTCCCCCCTCCTCCCCGTGCTCGTTTGCCTGTCCAGCTAGCTCAACCACCGCGCCCGCGAGCTCCTCGCCGCCGGCCATGGCGCCACGATGGCCAGAGCCCGAGCCAGCCACTCCCCCGCGCGTCACCGTGCTGCTGGTGACGCCAGAGGCGTAGAGGCCCTCGCATCCCCTGCCATGCACCGCAGCGCTGCGCCCGCACGCCACCGAACTCCGGCAGCGCCCCGAGCTCCGCCCCGGCGAGCTCCGGCCGTCCCCGCCTCTCCCACTTGCTCCAGATGACGCGGACGAGGCTCAGCTCCTCGCCCGTGGTCTCCACCGCCCGAATGGTCACCGGAGGGCGATTCCCGTGCCCTCCGCCGCGTTCGGCCTCGCCGGCGGCTAAATGCCGGCAAGTTTGACCGAGTCAACCCCGCTAATTAACCCCCCCTGTGACACTGATAGTGGGCCCCGCGCCCTAATCTGTTAATTAGATTAGAAATAACCCCCTCTGTTAATTAACCTATGAAACTGACTGTGGACCCCACACGTCAGGTTTGACGGTCAGCACGGTTGACTTGCTGATGTCATGCCACTGTTCATGCTGACGCAATTATTCATTTTCTGGTATTAAAATAAATCAGGAAATTCCAGAAAATATTCAAAACTTCAAAAATTCATAGAAATTCAACCGTAGCTCAGATTGAAATAATTTATATATGAAAAATGATCAGAAAAATTCAATCTATCCATCTGTACCATTTTCATGCATGACAAACCAACCTATACATGATGTATGTATGAAAAACACACTTATGGCATATTTAAGAGCTTAATTTGGAGTTGTATTTGAACCCTTGGCTCAAATGGACTTCAACCAAATAAATGCTAGGTGCTTTAACTCAAACAACATCACATATTCATGCCATGATCATGCATCATATTGATGCATATACTTGTGTTTGATTTTCGACACCGTTCCTTCTCGATAGGTCCTGCTCCGGAAAGTGTTCGGGAGCACCTATCAGTGGAGCAGTGCCCCCCTGTTGATCTACCAGGCAAGCAACCCCCCTTGTTCATTCCGATACAATCCTACTCTCTCGCTCCTGCTCTCATTTATTGCATTAGGACAACAACGATTCAACTACTACTTTATGCTGCGGTAGTTGAACCCATTCCTCTGCATGACCTGTCATTCCCACAGTAAATAGTTAAAACCCACTAGCATGTGTAGGAGTTGTCTGAGCCATGTTGTGTTCCTACCATGCCATGCCTGCTATTGCTTAGAGTTGTGTCAGGTCTGATTCATCGGGAATGAATTGGAGTGTTATGATATGTTCTGGTGCTGAGAGTTAAGCGTGTGAACACAATTTGGTAAAGGTAACGGTGAGAGGCCATGTAGGAGTACATGGTGGGTTGTCTCATTGGGACCGTCCTTAAGAACTGAGTTCTGTGTAAGTTGTCCAATGACTAGCTACTACCACACATTGGGCTTCGGGCGCTCCAAGCTCTCTCGGCTTATTAACCGCCTTGAACTCTATCCAGGAGTTGCAAATAGTTTCTGGTGTTTGTAGGTAGTGCTATTTTTCTACCGAGTGGCACCCGGCAGGGTGGGCTCAGGACAGACTAGGCACAGGTGGCACCCGGATGGTGGGCTTGGGAACCCTGCTCACATCGTTTGGGGCCGTGAGTGACACCCCGGCCGGATCTCCTTGCGGGTGGAACCCAAATAGGCGATAAACCTGGACTAAAGTCTTGCGTGGATAGTCAGGTCGTGGCCGACACCCTCGCCAGGCTTCTGCTTGAAGGTTGCCGAGATACATGACATGTACATGGTGATAAGTGGTGAGAGCGTGTGTGAAGAAGTACACCCCTGCAGGGTTATCATGATCTATTCGAATAGCCGTGTCCTCGGTTATGGACTTCTTGGATGCTTACGTGGTACATAGACAACTTAAAGTGGATACTCTAAAATGCTCAAGACAAGTGTGAGTGCTATGGATGGCCTTCTCATAGGAGAGACGAGGATGAATCCATAGTAGTGTATTGATGTGGTGATTAGTGGACTCGTGTGCGCTGCCTCACCTCAAAGAAGTTCCTCATTGTCGTAGAACATGATAGCCACTGAGTCAAAGCTGGCTTGCTGCAACTAAAACCCCACATTACCTTCTTGATACAAATGCATGTATGATAGGATCTGATGTAAGTCTTGCTGAGTACCTTTGTACTCATGTTTGCTCTATTTATGTTTTGCAGGTGAGGCATCTGTCTCACTAGTAGTACCTCTTGGACTTCGACGAGTAGTTTGTTACCTCAGCTATGATCTTGTACCTTGGAGGGACTTGTAGATAGTCAGGCTTCTCGGCCTTTTTCTTTTGTAGTTGTCTATACTCAGACATGTAATGCTTCCGTTGCTTGTATGCTCTGAATGATGGGTCATGTGAACCCCGTTTGTATTTATGCTATGTGGCTCTTCTGAGCCTTTATCTATATGAGTTTGCGTTATGTTGTGATACCATGTTGTACAGCACATACTTGCATGTTATGCGTACGTGTGACGTGTATTGCTATGTGTGGGATCCGACAATCTAGTTGTTTATCCTTGGCAGTCTCTCTTATGGGGGAATGTATTCTAGTGCTCCCTTGAGCCATAGTAGTCCGCTACAGCCCGGTTCACCAGAGTCCTGCTAGCCCAGCATTACTGCTTAGGACACTTGACTGGCCGGCATGTGTTTCACTTCGTTCCTATGTCTGTCCCTTCGGGGAAATGTCACGCGGTGACATCCGGAGTCCTGCCTAGCCTACTACAGCCCGAGTTCCCCGGAGTCCTGTTAGCCCAGTGCTACAGCCCGGATTCACACGCTGCTGACCGACACGCTCAATGTGAATCATGTATGCCTGTTCCCATAGGTTAGTGCCGCTTTGGGTTCATGACTAGCCATGTCGGCCCGGGTTCTCTGTCATATGGATGCTAGCGACACAATCATATACGCGAGCCAAAAGGCGCAAACGGTCCCGAGCCAGGGTAAGGCGACACCCGTGGGGATACCGTGCGTGAGGCCGCAAAGTGATATGAGGTGTTACCGGCTAGATCGATGTGATTTGGAATCGGGGTCCCGACAGCTTTGGTATCAGAGCCTGACTGCCTGTAGGATTACCAAGCCAACCTGGTCGAAATTGGGTCTAGAAATTCTTTAGCTATATAGGGGAATTGATTGTGGAAGGGAACGTAAGGCTCTTTTTACTCCTTATACCTCATGTCCTTCTGATCTGAGTCATCCTATCCTTCCTACGGGGTTAAGGAACTAGGCTTTCTCTTCCGTCTATCAGGATCACGTGTTACTACTCCGTAGTCTCTAAGGTTTGGTTGATCTGAGTCATATCCCAGTTTGAGTACCTCCGATGTAGCCTGTTTAGTAATATCTCAGAACCTTGAGTAATGATGTTGAGTATGGTGCTACCCCTTCATTTGCAGGATGTCTCATTTTGAGCATTTTACTGCCGTTATGCTGCAGGAATTGTCCTAGGAGTTCAAGAGATAGTATTTTCCTCGTACTATAATCTACATCCTTATGATGATGCTGAATCCATCCTTGTTTCCTTGGTTGGTTCTTCAGGATGTTGCCGGTTAACCAAGTTCTGTTGCTCGTATCCGGAACCATGGAGATGGTAGGGATGAGGATCCTCCCGACTAGTCTTCGTTGGCAGAGTTCATGTTAGAGATTGAGAGGAACAAGCGTGAGTCTAACCGCTTGCTAGCATGTATTGAGGAGAACACCTCCCATCAGCACAAAGAGTCAGCGTCCATCTATGATTTCATTGGTCTGAAACCACCTACCTTCCATCATTCCATTGAACCACTCGATGCAGATGACTGGCTACATAGTATCACACACAAGCTGTGCTCTGCGAACATAGCTGAAAGTGACAAGGTCACCTATGCTGCATATCACCTGGAAGGTCCTGCTAGTATTTGGTGGCAAAACTATGAGGCTATGCTTCCAGCTGGCCAGATACCTACCTGGAGAGATTTTACTGAAGCCTTTCATGAACATCACATTCCTCAAGCCCTCATTGATCGCAATAGAGAAGAGTTTTGTAGTTTCACCCAGGGTGAGATGGCTGTTGATGCTTACAGTAGAGAATTTGAGAACCTCGCTCGCTATGCTTCAGAAGAGGTGTCCACGGACGCCAAGAAGCAGGCTAGGTTCCGGAAGGGTCTCAACCCCAAGTTGCGTCGTGATCTCCACTTGCATCATTGCAATACATTCCAGGCTCTTGTGAACAAGGCCATTAACGCAGAAACAACTCAGCTCACTTACGAGGAGTCTCGTAAGCACACCCGTGATTTGGTTTCTTCCTCCGGTTCTAGTTCGCAGAAGCGCCAGATTTGGGTTCCGAACTCCGCTCTTCCACCCGGATATTCACCAAGGCCATCTTCTGTGGTGCCTCACCCAGTTCATTCATATGCTCCACCCAGACCTATTGGTAGACCGCTTGTCAATGCGGGTCCACATCCTACCTCAAGGACTTGCTTCACATGCGGAGAGCCAGGACACTATGCACGTGACTGCTCTCAAACCAATTATGCTCCACCCCAGCCTGAGAAGTCTGTTGGCCGTGGTAAGCCATCACGCAAGGTGATTAGTGTCAAGTCAGCTCCCACTGAACATGGATGTGTGCATCACGTCTCAGCTAAAGACGCTCATGATGATCCGGATGTCGTTCTTGGTACACTCCTTGTCAACTATCATCCAGCTTCGGTTCTTTTTGATACCGGAGCATCTCATTCCTTCATTTCCGAAAGTTATGCCAGATTGCACAACATATCCTTTTGTGATATGCCCTCTCCACTAGTAATTCAAACTCCTGGATCCAAATGGCAAACCTCTAGTGTAAGCCATGGTAATGAAATCCTTGTTGACAGACTTGTATTCCTTGCATCACTTATAGCCCTCAAGTCTACAGATATTAACATCATCTTGGGTATGGACTGGATGAAAGCTCATTATGCCAAGATTGATTGTTACACCAGGTCTGTTCAGCTCACACATCCATCTGGCAAGATAGTCGCTGTCTCCACCAGAGTTGCAAAGCGTCAGCTCTATTCTCTTAATGCCAACCCTCTTCCAGACCTTGAAGATATCCCGGTAGTCCGTGACTTTCCGGATGTCTTTCCAGAGGAACTGCCAGGCATTCCACCTGACAGAGATGTAGAATTTGTCATAGATCTTATCCCAGGAACCGCTCCAATCTCTAGGAGACCTTACAAGATGGCACCCTTAGAACTAGCTGAGCTTAAGAAACAACTCGATGAATCCTTGCAAAAGGGTTTCATCCGTCCTAGTTCTTCTCCCTAGGCTTGCCCCGTCCTCTTCGTCAAGAAGAAGGATGGTACGGACCGGATGGTTGTAGATTATCGTCCCGTTAATTTGGTCACGATAAAGAACTAGTATCCGCTCCCCAGGATCAACGATTTGTATGATCAGCTCACTGGATCCTCAGTCTTTTCAAAGATGGATTTGAGGTTAGGCTACCACCAAATCAAGATCAGAAATGGGGACATTCCTAAGACGGCTTTTTTCACTCGTTATGGCCAGTTTGAGTACACCGTCATGTCCTTCGGTGTAACTAATGCTCCAGCTACATTCTCCCGCTTGATGAACTCGATCTTCATGGAGTACTTAGATAATTTCATCGTGGTTTACCTCGATGATATCCTTATTTACTCGAAGAACGAGGAAGAGCATGTCGAACATCTTAGACTTGTGCTAGGAAAACTCAGAGAGCACCGCCTTTATGCCAAGTTCTCCAAGTGCGAATTTTGGTTGCCAGAAGTAACCTACCTAGGCCACGTGATATCTGGTAAGGGCATTGCCTTCAATCCTAAGAGAGTTCAGGCCGTTCTTGATTGGACTCCGCCTGAAACAGTTAAGCAAGTTAGGAGTTTCCTTGGCCTAGCCAGTTATTGTCGCCGCTTCGTTGAGAACTTCTCCAAAGTTGCCAAACCTCTCACAGAACTTCTCAAGAAAGATAAAAAGTTTGAGTGGTCCCCACAGTGTGAGTACAGTTTTCAGGAACTAAAAAGACGCCTAACCTCTGCTCCCATACATGTGCCACCGGATTTCACTAAGGACTTTGTTATCTATTGTGATGCCTCACGACAGGGACTAGGTTGCATTCTTATGCAGGATCGCCATGTGATTGCCTATGCATCTCAACAGTTGCATCCACATGAGGAGAATTATCCTACACATGATCTAGAGCTTGCAGCCGTAGTCTATGCACTTAAGACATGGCGACGCTACCTTCTCGGTAAACGTTGCGAGATTTACACCGACCACCAGAGTCTCAAGTATATCTTCACCCAACTAGATTTGAACCTTAGGCAAAGACGTTGGTTGGAGTTGATCTCAGATTACGACTTAGGGATTACCTACACCCCAGGCAAGGGTAATGTCATGGCTGATGCGCTAAGTCGTAAGTCCTATTGCAACAATATCATGTTGCAGCAGGGCCAACCACTTCTCCATGAGGAATTATGTAAACTTAACCTTCACATTGCTCCTCATGGATTCCTTTCTACCTTGGTGGCGAAACCTACTCTTGTGGTTCAGATCATCTCTGCTCAGAAGCAGGATACGGGAATTTCCCGGATCAAGAGAAATGTTAACAAAGGAGTTGGTGGTAGTTTCTCTATAGATGATCGTGGTGTTGTTTTCTTTGAGAGTCGCTTGGTGGTTCCCAAGAATCAACATCTTCGACAATTAATCCTTAAGGAGGCGCATGAATCTCCTCTCATGATTCATCCCGGTAGTACTAAGATGTATCAGGACCTACGCCAGAGGTTTTGGTGGACTAGGATGAAGAGAGAAATTGCTCAGTTTATTGCTAACTGTGACGTTTGTCATCGCGTTAAGGAAGAGCATCAAAGGCCTGCTGGCACCCTTCAACCTTTAGCTATTCCTGAGTGGAAATGGGATAAAGTTGGTATGGACTTCATCACCGGTTTTCCCAGGACCAAGAGAGGGAATAATGCTATCTTCATAGTCATTGATCGTCTTTCCAAAGTGGCTCACTTCCTACCTGTTTGAGAGAGTATCATTGCTAGTCAGCTTGCTGACTTATATATTTCTCAAATAGTGTCACTTCATGGTGTTCCACTAGAGATCAATTCAGACCGTGGTAGTATTTTCACTTCTCATTTCTGGGAGAGTTTCCAAACTTCCATGGGCACCTGTCTTTCCCAGTACCGCTTTCCACCCTCAATCAAGTGGTCAGGTGGAAAGGGTCAACCAAATTCTTGAAGACATGCTTAGAGGTTGTGTTATCTCATTCGGTATGGATTGGGAGAAGTGTCTTCCCTTCGCCAAGTTTGCTTATAACAACAGCTACCAATCCAGCCTCAAGAAAGCTCCTTTCGAGGTTCTGTATGGACAAAGATGTTGAACACCTTTGAATTGGTCAGAAACCGGTGAAAGACAATTCTTTGGACCAGATATGATCCAGGAGGCAGAAGAGCAAGTTCGCATCATTCGTGAGAATTTGAAAACAGCCCAATCTCGTCAAAAGAGCCAGTATAACCGTAGTCATAAGGAAGTGGCTTATGAAATTGGCAACAAAGCTTACCTTCGGGTTACCCCTTTGAAGGGTACCCATCGATTCGGTATCAAGGGAAAGTTGGCTCCTCGTTAGATTGGTCCTTTTTGCATTCTCGCTAAACGAGGAGAGGTTGCCTACCAGTCGGAACTACCCCCACATCTTTCTCGAGTTCATGATGTCTTCCACGTCTCTCAACTCAGGCGTTGCTTCTCGGATCCCATCCGCGGAGTGGACCACAAAGCGTGATCTTCAAGATAACCTCACCTATCAAGAGTACCATGTTCGCATCCTTGATCAAGCAAAGCGTGTCACTCGACGCCATAACATCAAGTTTCTCAAGGTTCAGTGGTCTCATCATTCCGAGAGAGAAGCTACCTGCAAGCGTGAAGATCGTCTTCGACTTGAGTACCCCGCTTTCTTTCCGCCAACCCCTGAATCTCGGGACGAGATTTCTTCGAGTGGGGGCGAGTTGTCACATCCCTAGTTCTGGTATGACCTAGACCAGCTAGCCATTTGTGCATCATGTTTAAATTCCCTTTAAATTTGAAATGGGGATTTGTGAAACCCTCAGAATCATTTCTGGAAATAATCCAGATAATTTTTTTTCCAAAAAGGTCCAAGAAAATGTTCATGTTACTCTCTGAAAATATTGGTCAGAGGTAAAAATCAAACCAATATTTTAAGGAACACATAAATATTTATTTTGGACATTTGGAGTTAATCCAGTAATTATTTGCGTTGGATAAATATTTTTATATATGTATATGAAATATTGTCCAATAATTCTGAATTTTGGTGAGGGGCTTTGGAATAATCCATTAGGCCCCTGCAAAAATTGTCAGAATTAAATAAAATGATTTGGCAATTTTATCAAATCAAAAGAAATGTCAGAAAAATAGAAAAGAAAACAAATAAAGGAAAAAGGCCTACCTAGACCTTACCTGCAGCCAAGCAGCCCAGTGGCCCAACAGGCCGGCCCAGCTGACTGGCGCTGCCAGTCGTCTCCTCCACCGCGCCAGAAGGACGCCGAGCGCTTGCTCGCCGCGCGCGAGCACACGCCGGCCACCTCCTGCTTCCCCGCTCACTGCTGGAGGCCACCGACGACGCCACGCACTCCCCTCGGCCTCTCTCACTCTCTCTCGCTCTCTCTCGTCCCCATTCCCTCCTCTGCTCTCTCTCCCTCGCACGCACCGAGCGGCTCCGTCGCCGCCGCACGCCGTTGCCGCGTCCACCGCCACGGCATCGCCTCCCCGTCGTGCTCAGAACCTCCGCCACGTCGCCGGCTACCTCCTCGTCGAGCCACGCACCTCCGGACGGCCTCCATCGCCGCCATCACCATTGTCTTCGCCACTGGCTGCCGGAGATCGCCCTCGCCGTTCCGGCTGCACCAAGCCTTCCCCGAGCTCGTTGACGCCTCCGTTGGATCCACCGTGAGCTCTACTTCTGTAACACCCTCGATGCGACTATATCTCCCACGTGTCGAGGCACGGCTTAGAGGCATAATCGCATTGAAGGCATATGTCGCAAGTTAGGCAATCTTCACAACATCCCAAGTAATATAAATCATAAGGGGAAGATAACATAGTTGGCTTACACTCGCCACGTCAATCAAGTACATAAATAACATTACATCATCCAAACACTCATGGCCCGACTACGGCGCCAAAATAAAAGAGAACCCAACATGCGACACGGCCCCAATCACCCCCAACTAGGCACCACTACTGATCATCGGGAAAGGAAACATAGTAACGTTGAGAGTCTTCGTCGAACTCCCACTTGAGCTCATACGCGTCTCCTGGAGCGGAATCATCAGGCCCTGCATCTGGTGTAATAGTAATCTGTGAGCCACAGGGACTCAGCAATCTCGCACCCTCGTGATCAAGACTATTTAAGCTTATAGGTAAGACAAGGTAAATATGTGGAGCTGCAGCAAGCGTCTAGCAAATATGGTGGCTAACTTATTCGCAAAAGAGAGTGAGAAGAGGAGGCAAAGCGCGAGCGAGAAACTAGAGAGCAACATGCGCAAACAAAACTCCAACACCGTGTCCGCTTCCCGGACTCCGCCGAGAAGAGGCCATGACGGTAACACACTCAGTTGATTCATTTTAATTAAGTTAAGGTTCAAGTTATCTACAACCGGACATTAACAAATTCCCATCTGCCCATAACCGCGGGCACGGCTTTCGAAAGTTCAAATCCCTGCAGGGGAGTCCCAACTTAGCCCATGACAAGCTCTCACAGTCAACGAAGGAATAGACCTCCTCCCAAGATGTTCCGATCAGACTCGGTATCTCGGTTACTCAAGACACTTCGACAGGTTAAAACAAGACCAGCAACACCGCCCGAATGTGCCGACAAATCCCGATAGGAGCTGCACATATGTCGTTCTCAGGGCACACTCAGATAGGTCAAGATACGAGTAAAACCAACCCTCGAGTTTCCCCGAGGTGGCCCCGCAGGCTGCCCGGTTCGGACCAACACTCAGAGGGAGCACTGGCCCGGGGGGGGGTTAAAATAAGATGACCCTTGGGCTCCGGTAACCCAAGGGAAAAAAGGCTAGGTGGCGAATGGTAAAACCAAGGTTGGGCATTGCTGGAAAAGCTTTAATCAAGGCGAACTATCAAGGGGTTCCCATTATAACCCAACCGCGTAAGGAACGCAAAATCCGGGAACATAACACCGATATGACGAAATCTAGGGCGGCAAGAGTGGAACAAAACACTAGGCGAGAGGCCGAGCCTTCCACCCTTTACCAAGTATATAGATGCATTAATATAACAAGATAATATAATGATATCCCAACAAGTAAATAAATGTTCCAACAAGGAACAACCTTCAATCTTCACCTGCATCTAGCAACGCTATGAGAGGGGCTGAGCAAAGCGGTAACATAGCCAATCAACGGTTTGCTAGGACAATGGTGGGTTAGAGGTTTGACATGGCAATTTGGGAGGCTTGAAAGCAAGTGGTAGGCATCATAGCAATGGCATAGCAAAAGAGCGAGCAAACTAGCATAGCAAAGATAGTAGTGATTTCGAGGGTATGATCATCTTGCCTGCACAGTTGTCAGAGTTGACTGGATCCTCGAAAGCAAACTCAACGGGCTCCTCGTTAGCGAACTCGTTTCCCGGCTCTACCCAAAGAAGACAAACAAGCAATAAGGATGCAATCAACCACGTGCAAGGATCAAGCAATATGATGCAATGATGATATGCTATGCGGGATGTGATGCGGGATGCAAAAAGCAAGATATGACAGGAAATGCATGAACCTGGACTCAACTTGGAAAACCAAGTGTGCCACTGGAAAGATGAGATGACATTTCTTGAAAACGATATAAAGAACGCCGGAATCGGAGTTACGGTTTGGAAATGGCAAGCGATTCAAATATGACACCGGTCTGCGATTTACAGCAAGTAGCCAACTAAATGTAATGAGATGAACATGCTACAGCATCCAAACATGACAACAAAATACATGGCAGGGATTCACACAACATGCTTAACAAAAGTCTAGCACTTAGCTACGGCCAATTCATACATTAACAGGTTCAAACAAGCATGGCAAAATTGCATATGGCAAACAGATCTCAGACTTAGTGAAATCAACACTTGTCTGGAATTTCAGATCAGGTAGCACTCTTGGGAGCAACAAAACTACATGCTACAGGACCTGAACATGGCAATTTAAAGCATGGCATGGAGCTACTCAAAGAGCTTAACAAAAGTCCCTTAGTGACCTTGAGCCAAAAGGGATCAGAAAATACAATTGCAAGCATGTGAACATAGCAAAAACATAATCAGTTTTCAGACTTAGTGAAAACTGGAGCAAGCTGAAATATAAATCAAGTAGGCATGTTCACGAGCTCGATGCACTCACTAAGGTGCAAGTCATGGCAAGACAAGAATACACCCAACAAGAAGGCACAAAATGCAAGCTAGACATGGAAAAAACAATAGCATAGCATGCATGGATCAACTACAACATCACCGGCAAAATTGCAAACAAGTTGACAATCTGCCCAGATTCACAAAGTAGCAAAAGTAGAGCTCGATTGACTCAAGCTAGGGTGCTCCATAATTGCAAACAAAGACATGGATGGATAGAGCACTACAATATTAACAAAACATCCTTACTGATCATCCTCAAAAGAGGCATGGATCACTAGGAAACAACAAGAACATATGGCATCATGAGATAAACAGCTCAAGGACTTGGTGGAATTACTAAGTCCCTGAAAACAGAATTACCAAGTGCACCAATTTGCAAGCTTGCACTAGTCACCACACACATCACAAAAATACATGGGTTGCATCTCTGGAAAGATGACAAAACCCTTAACAAAACACATGTAGAGCATCAGGGCATATCATGCACACATTAATCATGGCAAAAATGACAAAAACCTAAATGGAGCAGCAGATCTGACAATTAACTCAAGTAGCCCTCTTCTAACAGCATTTCGGGCATCAAGATGAACTCAAATGAAAATGATGCAATGGAATGAAATGATCTACTCTCTGAGACGAACATTTTGATATGCTATATGCATGAATCGGAGCTACGGATGCAAAGTTACGGAGCTACAAACATGAGCACTTGGACTGAAAATTCCAAGGACTTAAACGAAAAAAAATCACCCCGAGATCTAGGATTTGCACGGAAACCGGGGCGTGGCCAGATCTCGCTGGAACAGTGCTCGGGGCTCGCCGGAGTCGGCTTCCGGAGCCGAAGGAGAGGCGGGGAGGTCCGGCCGGGCGCCGGTGGTGGTGGCCGGCGACGGAGAGGACGACCGGCGGGGTCGGCGGCGGCGAGGCGACGATGGCGCCGGGCGGCGAGGTCCGGCGGCTGCGGCGCGGCGGCGATGGCGGCTCGGCGGCCGGAGCGCGGGGAGGAGAGGAGCAGGGCGCGGGCGCGCGGCGGCGGAGGGAGTGGGCCGCGGGGGCCCAACGCGGGCTACCCGGGCCGGCGGCGGGGGCTGTGCAGCGGCGCCATGTGGCGGCGAGCGGTTGGCGCGGGCGGCGGGGCGGACAATGTCCGGCGGCGGGATTTTTGTCCGGCGTGGCGCGGGGACGATTTCTAGGGTTTCGCCCGGGATTTGGAATGTGGGGATCTATATATAGGGGTAGAGGGAGCTAGGAGAGTCCAAATGAGGTGCGGTTTTCGGCCACGCGATCATGATCAAACGCTCTAGATCATGGAGCAAAGTTAGGTGGGTTTTGGGCCAAATTGGAGGGGTGTTGGGCTGCAACACACACGAGACCTTTTCGGTCCCTCGGTTAACCGTTGGAGTATCAAACGAAGTCCAAATGATACGAAACTTGACAGGCGGTCTACCGGTAGTAAACCAAGGCCGCTTGGCAAGTCTCGGTCCAATCCAGAAATGTTTAATCCCCACACACGAAAGAAAGCTAGAAATGACCACCGGAGGAGAACGAAACGCCGGAATGCAAAACCGAGAACGGGGAAAAAGCTCGAATGCATGAGACGAACACGTATGCAAATGCAATGCACATGATGACATGACATGAGATGCATGACAATGACAACAAAACACGGAGACAAAAGCCCGAACCCGAGAATATAAATTAACTTAAGGCCGGAAACGGCAAGAGTAGGAGTACAAATTGGGAAAGTTACATCCGGGGTGTTACAACACTCCACCACTACGAAAGGATCTTGTCCTGAGATCTAGGACTGAAAGAACGTCGGGTACTCAGAACGGAGGTGATCCTCGCGTTCCCAGGTAGCTTCACGGTCGGAATGGTGTGACCACTTGACTTTGAGAAATTTAATTGACTTGTTGCGGGTCTTGCGTTCAGTCTCTTCAAGAATAGCAGCTGGGTGCTCACGATAAGAGAGATCTTCTTGGAGCTCAATGTCCTCGAAGTTGATGGTGCGGTCAGGAGTCTTGAAGCACTTCCGAAGCTGAGAGACATGGAACACGTCATGAACATTTGCAAAGTTTGAAGGAAGCTCGAGTTGATAGGCGAGGTCGCCTCTCTTGCTGACGATCTTTAAAGGTCCCACGTATCTGGGGGCAAGCTTCCCTTTGATACCGAAGCAACGAGTACCTTTCATAGGAGAGATGCGGAGGTAAACATGATCTCCGATCTCGAAAGCCAAATCACGGTGCTTACTATCATAGTAGCTCTTCTGACGGGATTGGGCTGCTTTGAGGTTATCACGAATGACTTTGCACATTTCCTCTGCCTCTGTGATTAAGTCATTACCCAAAAGCTGACGTTCACCGGTTTCAGACCAGTTGAGAGGGGTACGACACTTCCTGCCATACAGAATTTCAAATGGGGCCTTGCCCGAACTTGCTTGAAAACTGTTGTTGTAGGAGAATTCAGCATAAGGAAGACAATCCTCCCACTTCATGCCGAAGGAGATCACACAAGCCCTGAGCATATCTTCAAGAATCTGGTTGACACGCTCGACTTGACCGCTTGTTTGAGGATGGAAAGCTGTGCTGAAGCAGATGTTAGTGCCCATGGCCTTCTGAAAATAATCCCAAAACTTCGAGGTAAAGATGCTGCCACGGTCTGAAGAGATCACTTGTGGAATACCGTGCAAAGAAACAATTCGAGAGGTATAGAGTTCCGCCAATTGAGCTGCAGTGATCGACTTTTTGATAGGCAGAAAATGAGCCACTTTGGTGAGTTTATCGATGACAATGAATATAGCATCATTGCCACGCTTGGACTTAGGAAACCCAGTCACGAAGTCCATTTCAATGTGGTCAAACTTCCATTCTGGAATGGCAAGAGGTTGGAGGAGACCAGCTGGCCTTTGGTGTTCTGCCTTCGCTCTTCTGCAGACATCACATTCATTCACGAATTGAGAAATCTTGCGCTTCATTCGAGTCCACCAATAAGCTTGCTTGAGGTCCTGATACATCTTCGTGCTCCCAGGGTGGATGGAGAGGAGAGAATTGTGATCCTCGTTCATGATCACTTTACGAAGGTCACCTTTGGGTACCACAATACGATCCTCGAAGAAGAGAGTATCCTTGTCATCAAGGCTGTAGCACTTGTACTTGGGTTGACTCTTGGCAATCCCAATCTTCACCTTTTTCACCATAGCATCAAGAAGCTGGGCTTGGCGAATCTGGTCTTCCAAGGTAGGAGAGACTAGAAGTTTGGCGACGAAACGTTGAGGAACAACTTGCAGATTAAGTTTGCGGAAAGCTTCACAAAGCTCAGGTTGATAAGGCTTGAGAATCAGACTGTTGCAGTAAGCTTTCCTGCTCAATGCGTCAGCAATAACATTGGCCTTGCCTGGAGTATACTCGATACTCGGATTATACTCTTGAATCATTTCGACCCATCGAGTTTGCCTGAGGTTGAGATTAGGCTGAGTGAAGATGTACTTGAGACTCTTGTGATCAGTGAAAATGTCCACTTTTCTTCCCAATAGGAGATGTCTCCAAGTCAAAAGAGCATGCACAACTGCCGCCAACTCGAGATCATGAGTGGGGTAGTTCTTCTCATTAGGCTTCAATTGGCGAGAGGTATAAGCAACAACTTTCTTCTCTTGCATCAATACTGCGCCAAGACCTTGGACAGAGGCATCACAAAAGACCTCGTACGGCTTGGATTCATCAGGCGGAGTCAGAACTGGAGCAGTGATCAATTTCTCTTTCAAAGTGTTGAAAGCAATGTCACACTCCGGAGACCAAACGTACTTGACGTGCTTCTGGAGAAGATTTGAGAGAGGCTTCGCGATCTTAGAATAGTTTTCAACGAATCTTCGGCAATAGCTTGCGAGACCGAGGAAGCTACGGAGTTGCTTCACGTTCTGAGGAGGTTCCCAATTCACAATTGCAGACACCTTCTCAGGATTTACGGCAATGCCCTTGGCAGAGATGATATGACCAAGATAAAGCACTTCATCGAGCCAAAATTCACACTTGGAGAACTTGGCGTAGAACTGATGTTCTCTGAGCTTATCAAGAACCAAACGCAAATGCTTGGCATGATCTTCCTTGTTCTTCGAGAAAACCAGAATGTCGTCGAGATAGACCAAAACAAAGTCATTGGTGTAGGCGTTGAAGATGAAATTCATCATGCGAGAGAACGTCGGAGGAGCGTTGACGAGACCAAAAGACATGACAGTGTATTCATATGAACCAAAGCTTGTCCTGAAAGCCGTCTTAGGAATATCTTGCTCATGGATTTGAATCTGATGATAACCCATACGGAGATCAAGCTTGGAGAATACTTGGGCACCTTTGAGTTGTTCGAACAGCTCATTGATGTTGGGAAGTGGGTATTTGTTCTTGATGGTCTTCTTGTTCAATGGACGGTAATCAACACAAAGTCGGTCCGTTCCATCCTTCTTCTTCACAAAAAGAACACCACAACCCCGTGGAGAAGAACTAGGCCGGATGAGACCCATTTTCTCTTGAATATCGAGTTGCTTCTTCAGCTCCTTCAACTCTTCAGGTCCGAGCTTGTAAGGACGCTTGCACACAGGTTCCGTGCCAGGCTCAAGATCAATAACGAATTCAACTGGCCGGTGCGGAGGCATTCCTGGAAGCTCTTCTGGAAAGACGTCTTGATATTCACAAATGACTGGAATTTGCGAGATGGCATCCAATTCACCCTTCTCATTGAGAGAAAATAGACGGATGGTATCATCACGAGCGTCAAAGACAATTACATCCTCAGACGAATGAGTCAATTGAATCTGCCTGGCTGCACAATCAAGCTGAGCCTTGTGCTTAGAAAGCCAATCCATTCCGAGAATAAGATCAATATCCGAGTTACCAAGAACCATTGGGGAAGAAAGGAACTTGTAGTCGCCCAATGTGATAGTAACATCTGGCACCTCCAGACTTGCACTTAGATGTTTGCCAGGAGAAACGATATCCATTTGTTTACCCAAATGAGAAGAAACGAACTCATGCTTGGTAAAAAATGGCTTTGACATGAAACAATGCGATGCACCCGTGTCAAAAAGAACTCTTGCAGGAATATCGTTAACAGGAAGGTTACCCATGATGACATCTGAAGAATCCTCTGCCTGAGCTGCATTCATCAAATTGACCTTGGCCTGCTTGGGGTTATGCTTGACCACAGCTGTACTTGCCGATCTGACAGGAGGAGGAGGAGGAAGACGCCTCTGGTTGAAACACTTGTTGGCATAGTGACCCTTCTGTTGGCACTTGTTGCACGTGACCTCTGAAAGCGGACGGTGATACGGAGCGCTCGATCTTGGAGCTTGAGACGAAGTCTTGTTTTGAAAGCCAGGGTTGGGTGGGTGGGAAGAACCACTGCCACCTTTGCTCTTCTGCTGATACGGCTGATGGAACGGAGGAGGAGGAAGCCAATACTTCTGCTGCTTGGCCACTTGAGTAGAGGAAGAAGGAGTAACATCTCTGGCTCGCTTCTTGGAAGCATCACACTTCAACTGAGCAGCCTCTTGCTTCAGTGCCATGTTGTAGAACTCGTCGTATCTCAAGGGCTCGAAGAGAATAAGAGCTAGCTGAATTTCTTCTCATCTCATCAGGGACGTCCTGCTTGGCAAAGCGGGCGAGCTTCTGGAACAACTTGTTGTAGTCATAGACGGACAAAGAGCCTTGCTTCAGATTGCGGAATTCCTCACGCTTGCTTTCAACCACGCTTTGGGGAATATGATGAGCTCGAAAATCTCGACGGAAATCATCCCAGGTGATAACACGTCCACCTCTGGAATCCTTGTACTGCTGGAACCATTCTGCAGCTTGATCTTTGAGTTGGAAGGAAGCGAACTTGACAAAGTCCTCAGGCCTGACGTTACTGCACTCGAAATGCTTGCACAGATCCACTAGCCAATCGTCAGCATCGGTTGCCTCAACACAATTGCTGAAAGTCTTTGGCCCGTTAGCAAGGAACTGGTTGAGTGTAGCAAAGTGATTCTGATTGCTGCCTTGATTCCCTTGGTTGCCTTGATTGCGCTCTTGAAGAATTTGCATGATCAACTGTGTGTTTGCATTGGTTGCGGCCATCACAGCTTGCCATGCCTCTGGAGGAGGTGGAGGTGGTGGCGGATCAGGATTCGGAGTCGTGCGCATTGGAGGAGCCATCCTGAAGAGGTTGACCACTATTAGCACATTGATAGACAATATTGAAGTTGAATCCAACGGAATGAAAATTGCAACATATAGTCTTCACATCCGAACAAAATGAACGAATGCATTCCTCTTGAAATGGTCACATATCCATAAATTGAGGAGCCACGTAGAATTAAGGTAGAGAAATAAATCAACAAGGTATGGATCAAGAACGAATAATCGGTAAGAAATCCCAATATCAAACCAATATCCGTGGAAGAAGAACTAGAGGTACTAGAATTCCCACCTATGAAACTCCCGAACCTTTCCGGTTATGCAATCAGGTGTTGGGGATACAGGGGAAGCATAATATCTCACCCAAACTAGCAAATCCTACATCCAGCTGTATCCATCCTTCAACACATAACCAAGAAACCTTCGGAAACCATCTACCTCAACCTTCAAAAAGCATCCGTTATACAAGTTATGGCGATACTCCCGAACTCCCGCCCCAGTACTGGGTGGCGTCGAGGTTATCTCACCAACGAACTGCATAAAAGAGATTTTCGATGTCGGCGTACTAGACTCAGGTATTCCAGAACTACAACGATAAAATTATGATGACAACACCTCAGAGCTCAACTCCTCGGGACACTTCCACTAAACCCCTGACATGAGGCACCAAGACAATGTTCTCATCATAAAACCATCGAAATGATTCCAAGATACCCGCGTGATCCGAAATTTTTTTTAGTGAAATATGAGAAGAGAAGAGTCAAAACTCTACGTCGGGATGCCTTACCAGAGCGATGAGGAGACTGGGAAGTAAAAAGAATTCCTAAACTCTCTGATATATGATTCCTAAATTACTCAAAACATTTTTCTAGACACAACTCGACCGCTAAAAACGATCAAGCAATGGGGCTCCTATGGTCGGGGAAGGCTCTGATTACCAACTTGTAACACCCTCGATGCGACTATATCTCCCACGTGTCGAGGCATGACTTAGAGGCATAATCGCATTGAAGGCATATGTCGCAAGTTAGGCAATCTTCACAACATCCCAAGTAATATAAATCATAAGGGGAAGATAACATAGTTGGCTTACACTCGCCACGTCAATCAAGTACATAAATAACATTACATCATCCAAACACTCATGGCCCGACTACGGCGCCAAAATAAAAGAGAACCCAACATGCGACACGGCCCCAATCACCCCCAACTGGGCACCACTACTGATCATCCGAAAATGAAACATAGTAACGTTGAGAGTCTTCGTCGAACTCCCACTTGAGCTCATACGCGTCTCCTGGAGCGGAATCATCAGGCCCTGCATCTGGTGTAATAGTAATCTGTGAGCCACAGGGACTCAGCAATCTCGCACCCTCGCAATCAAGACTATTTAAGCTTATAGGTAAGACAAGGTAAATATGTGGAGCTGCAGCAAGCGTCTAGCAAATATGGTGGCTCAATTATTCGCAAAAGAGAGTGATAAGAGGAGGCAAAGCGCGAGCGAGAAACTAGAGAGCAACATGCGCAAACAAAACTCCAACACCGTGTCCGCTTCCCGGACTCCCCGGAGAAAAGGCCATCACTGTAACACACTCAGTTGATTCATTTTAATTAAGTTAAGGTTCAAGTTATCTACAACCGGACATTAACAAATTCCCATCTGCCCATAACCGCGGGCACGGCTTTCGAAAGTTCAAATCCCTGCAGGGGAGTCCCAACTTAGCCCATGACAAGCTCTCACGGTCAACGAAGGAATAGTCCTCCTCCCAAGACGTTCCGATCAGACTCGGTATCTCGGTTACTCAAGACACTTCGACAGGTTAAAACAAGACCAGCAACACCGCCCGAATGTGCCGACAAATCCCGATAGGAGCTGCACATATCTTGTTCTCAGGGCACACTTAGATAGGTCAAGATACGAGTAAAACCAACCCTCGAGTTTCCCCGAGGTGGCCCCGCAGGCTGCCCGGTTCGGACCAACACTCAGAGGGAGCACTGGCCCGGGGGGGGGGTTAAAATAAGATGACCCTTGGGCTCCGGTAACCCAAGGGAAAAAAGGCTAGGTGGCGAATGGTAAAACCAAGGTTGGGCATTTCTGGAAAAGCTTTAATCAAGGCGAACTATCAAGGGGTTCCCATTATAACCCAACCGCGTAAGGAACACAAAATCCGGGAACATAACACCGATATGACGGAAACTAGGGCGGCAAGAGTGGAACAAAACACTAGGCGAGAGGCCGAGCCTTCCACCCTTTACCAAGTATATAGATGCATTAAGATAACAAGATAATATAATGATATCCCAACAAGTAAATAAATGTTCCAACAAGGAACAACCTTCAATATTCACCTGCAACTAGCAACGCTATGAGAGGGGCTGAGCAAAGCGGTAACATAGCCAATCAACGGTTTGCTAGGACAATGGTGGTTAGAGGTTTGACATGGCAATTTGGGAGGCTTAAAAGCAAGTGGTAGGCATCGTAGCAATGGCATAGCAAAAGAGCGAGCAAACTAGCATAGCAAAGATAGTAGTGATTTCGAGGGTATGATCATCTTGCCTGCACAGTTGTCAGAGTTGACTGGATCCTCGAAAGCAAACTCAACGGGCTCCCCGTTAGCAAACTCGTTTCCCGGATCTACTCAAAGAAGACAAACAAGCAATAAGGATGCAATCAACCACGTGCAAGGATCAAGCAATATGATGCAATGATGATATGCTATGCGAGATGCGATGCGGGATGCAAAAAGCAAGATATGACAGGAAATGCATGAACCTGGACTCAACTTGGAAAACCAAGTGTGCCACTAGAAAGATGAGATGACATCGCTTGAAAACGATATAAAGAACGCCGGAATCGGAGTTACGGTTTGGAAATGGCAAGCGATTCAAATATGACACCGGTCTGCGATTTACAGCAAGTAGCCAACTAAATGCAATGAGATGAACATGCTACAGCATCCAAACATGACAACAAAATACATGGCAGGGATTCACACAACATGCTTAACAAAAGTCTAGCACTGAGCTACGGCCAATTCATCCATTAACAGGTTAAAACAAGCATGGCAAAAATGCATATGGCAAACAGATCTCAGACTTGGTGAAATCAACACTTGTCTGGAATTTCAGATCAGGTAGCACTCTTCGGAGCAACAAAACTACATGCTACAGGACCTGAACATGGCAATTTAAAGCATGGCATGGAGCTACTCAAAGAGCTTAACAAAAGTCCCTTAGTGACCTTGAGCCAAAAGGGATCAGAAAATACAATTGCAAGCATGTGAACATAGCAAAAACATAATCGGTTTTCAGACTTAGTGAAAACTGGAGCAAGCTAAAATATAACTCAAGTAGGCATGTTCACGAGCTCGATGCACTCACTAAGGTGCAAGTCATGGCAAGACAAGCATACACCCAACAAGAAGGCACAAAATTCAAGCTAGACATGGCAAGAACAATAGCATAGCATTCGTGGATCAACTACAACATCACCGGCAAAATTGCAAACAAGTTGACAATCTGCCCAGATTCACAAAGTAGCAAAAGTAGAGCTCGATTGACTCAAGCTAGGGTGCTCCATAATTGCAAAAAAATACATGGATGGATAGAGCACTACAATATTAACAAAAAATCCTTACTGATCATCCTCAAAAGAGGCAAGGATCACTAGGAAACAATAAGAACATATGGCATCATGAGATAAACAGCTCAAGGACTTTGTGGAATTACTAAGTCCCTGAAAACAGAATTACCAAGTGCACCACTTTGCAAGCTTGCACTAGTCACCACACACATCACAAAAATACATGGTTTGCACCTCTGGAAAGATGACAAAACCCTTAACAAAACACATGTAGAGCATCAGGGCATATCATGCACACATTAATCATGGCAAAAATGACAAAAACCTAAATGGAGCAGCAGATCTGACAATTAACTCAAGTAGCCCTCTTCTAACAGCATTTAGGGCATCAAGATGAACTCAAATGAAAATGATGCAATGGAATAAAATGATGTTTGCACGGAAACCGGGGCGCGGACGGATCTCGCCGGAACAGTGCTCGGGGCTCGCCGGAGTCGGCTCCCGGAGCCGAAGGAGAGGCGGGGAGGTCCGGCCGGGCGCGGGTGGTGGTGGCCGGCGACGAAGAGGACGACCGGCGGGGTCGGCGGCGGCGGTGGCCTGCGGTGGCGGCGAGGCAACGATGGCGCCGGGCGGCGAGGTCCGGCGGCTGCGGCGCGGCGGCGATGGCGGCTCGGCGGCCGGAGCGCGGGGAGGAGAGGAGCAGGGCACGGGCGCGCGGCGGCGGAGGGAGTGTTGGTGAATGTTGCAGAAAACAAAAATTTTCCTACTCGTTTCACCAAGATCATCTAGGAGTTCATCTAGCAACGAGTCATCTAATGCATCTACATACCTTTGTAGATTGCGCACGGAAGCGTTCAAAAGAACGGTGATGATGTAGTCGTACTCGACGTGATCCAAATCACCGATGACCAGCGCCGAACGGACGGCACCTCCGCGTTCAACACACGTACGGGACGGGAGACGTCTCCTCCTTCTTGATCCAGCAAGGGGGGAGGAGAGGTTGATGAAGATCCAGCAGCACGACGGCGTGGTGGTGGATGCCAGGGCGTCACAGAAGCAGGGCTTCGCCAAGACTACGAGGGAGAGACGTAACGGGGGGAGATGGAGGCGCCAGGGGCTGGTATGAAATCCCTCCTCTCCCCCACTATATATAGGGGTGCCATGGGGGGCGCCGGCCCTAGTAGATGGCATCTACTAGGGGGCGGCGGCCTAGGGTGGGGGGCTTGCCCCCCAAGCAAGGGGCGCCCCCCTTTAGGGTTTCCCCCAACCCTAGCCGCATGGGCCCTTGGGGGGGTGGCGCCCCAGCCCACTATGGGCTGGGTTCCCTCCCACTTCAGCCCATGGGGCCCCCCGGGATAGGTGGCCCCACCCGGTGGACCCCCGGGACCCTTCCGGTGGTCCCGGTACAATACCGGATGACCCCGAAACTTGTCCCGATGGCCGAAACAGCACTTCCTATATATAATTCTTTACCTCCGGACCATTCCGGAACTCCTCGTGACGTCCGGGATCTCATCCGGGACTCCGAACAACATTCGGGTTACTGCATATACATATCTTCACAACCCTAGCGTCACCGAACCTTAAGTGTGTAGACCCTACGGGTTCGGGAGACAAGCAGACATGACCGAGACGACTCTCAGGTCAATAACCAACAGCGGGATCTGGATACCCATGTTGGCTCCCACATGCTCCACGATGATCTCATCGGATGAACCACGATGTCGAGGATTCAATCAACCCCGTATGCAATTCCCTTTGTCAATCGATATGTTACTTGCCCGAGATTCGATCGTCGGTATCCCAATACCTCGTTCAATCTCGTTACCGGCAAGTCACTTTACTCGTACCGTAATGCATGATCCCGTGACCAGACACTTGGTCACTTTGAGCTCATTATGATGATGCATTACCGAGTGGGCCCAGTGATACCTCTCCGTCATACGGAGTGACAAATCCCAGTCTTGATCCATGTCAACCCAACAGACACTTTCAGAGATACCCGTAGTCTACCTTTATAGTCACCCAGTTACGTTGTGACGTTTGGTATACCCAAAGCACTCCTACGGTATCCGGGAGTTACACGATCTCATGGTCTAAGGAAAAGATACTTTGACATTGGAAAACTCTAGCAAACGAACTATACGATCTTGTGCTATGTTTAGGATTGGGTCTTGTCCATCACATCATTCTCCTAATGATGTGATCTCGTTATCAATGACATCCAATGTCCATAGTCAGGAAACCATGACTATCTGTTGATCAACGAGCTAGTCAACTAGAGGCTTACTAGGGACATGTTGGTTTCTGTTATTCACACATGTATTACGATTTCCGGATAACACAATTATAGCATGAATAAAGACAATTAGCATGAACAAGGAAATATAATAATAATGCTTTTATTATTGCCTCTAGGGCATATTTCCAACAGTCTCCCACTTGCACTAGAGTCAATAATCTAGTTACATTGTGATGAATCGAACACCCATGGAATTCTAGTGTTGATCATGTTTTGCTCTAGGGAGAGGTTTAGTCAACGGATCTGCTACATTCAGGTCCGTGTGCACTTTACAAATTTCTATGTCTCCATCTTGAACATTTTCACGAATGGAGTTGAAGCGACGCTTGATGTGCCTTGTCTTCTTGTGAAACCTGGGCTCCTTGGCAAGAGCAATAGCTCCAGTGTTGTCACAGAAGAGCTTGATCGGCCCCGACGCATTGGGTATGACTCCTAGGTCGGTGATGAACTCCTTCACCCATATTGCTTCATGTGCTGCCTCCGAGGCTGCCATGTACTCCGCTTCACATGTAGATCCCGCCACGATGCTTTGCTTGCAATTGCACCAGCTTACTGCCCCACCATTCAAAATATACACGTATCCGGTCTGTGACTTAGAGTCATCCAGATCTATGTCGAAGCTAGTGTCGACGTAACCCTTTACGACGAGCTCTTCGTCACCTCCATAAACGAGAAACATTTCCTTAGTCCTTTTCAGGTACTTCAGGATATTCTTGACCGCTGTCCAGTGTTCCTTGCCGGGATTACTTTGGTACCTTCCTACCAAACTTACGGCAAGGTTTACATCAGGTCTGGTACACAGCATGGCATACATAATAGAACCTATGGCTGAGGCATAGGGGATGACACTCATCTCTTCTATTTCTTCTGCTGTGGTCGGACATTGAGATGAGCTCAATTTCATACCTTGTAACACAGGCAAGAACCCCTTCTTAGATTGATCCATATTGAACTTCTTCAATATCTTATCAAGGTATGTGCTTTGTGAAAGACATATGAGGCGTCTCGATCTATCTCTATAGATTTTGATGCCTAATATATAAGCAGCTTCTCCAAGGTCCTTCATTGAAAAACTTTTATTCAAGTAGGCCTTGATGCTGTCCAAGAGTTCTATATCATTTCCCATCAAAAGTATGTCATCCACATATAATATGAGAAATGCTACAGAGCTCCCACTCACTTTCTTGTAAACGCAGGCTTCTCCATAAGTCTGCGTGAACCCAAATGCTTTGATCATCTCATCAAAGCGAATGTTCCAACTCCGAGATGCTTGCACCAGCCCATCAATCGAGCGTTGGAGCTTGCACACCTTGTCAGCATTCTTAGGATCGACAAAACCTTCCGGCTGCATCATATACAATTCTTCCTTAAGGAAACCATTAAGGAATGCCGTTTTGTCGTCCATTTGCCATATTTCATAATCATAGAATGCGGCAATCGCTAACATGATTCGGACGGACTTCAGCTTCGCTACCGGTGAGAAAGTCTCATCGTAGTCAACCCCTTGAACTTGTCGATAACCCTTAGCGACAAGTCGAGCTTTATAGATGGTCACATTACCATCCGCGTCTGTCTTTTTCTTAAAGATCCATTTATTCTCTATGGCTCGCCGTTCAACGGGCAAGTCAGTCAAAGTCCATACTTCGTTTTCATACATGGATCCTATCTCGGATTTCATGGCTTCTAGCCATTTGTCGGAATCCGGGCCCGCCATCGCTTCTTCATAGTTCGAAGGTTCACCGTTGTCTAACAACATGATTTCCAAGACAGGGTTGCCGTACCACTCTGGTGCGGAACGTGTCCTTGTGGACCTTCGAATCTCAGTAGGAGCTTGATCAGAAGTATCTTGATCATTATCATTAACTTCCTCTCTAGTCGGTGCAGGCACCTCAGGAACATTTTCTTGAGTTGCGCCATTTGCCGGTTCAAGAGGTAATACTTCATCAAGCTCTACTTTCCTCCCACTTACTTCTTTCGAGAGAAACTCTTTCTCTAGAAAGGACCCATTCTTGGCAACAAAGATCTTGCCTTCGGATCTGAGGTAGAAGGTATACCCAATAGTTTCTTTTGGGTATCCTATGAAGACGCATTTTTCCGACTTGGGTTCGAGCTTCTCAGGTTGAAGTTTCTTGACATAAGCATCGCATCCCCAAACTTTTAGAAACGACAGCTTAGGTTTCTTCCCAAACCATAATTCATACGGTGTCGTCTCAACGGATTTCGACGGAGCCCTATTTAAAGTGAATGCGGCAGTCTCTAAAGCATAGCCCCAAAAAGATAGCGGTAAATCGGTAAGAGACATCATAGATCGCACCATATCCAATAGAGTGCGATTACGACGTTCGGACACACCGTTACGCTGAGGTGTTCCAGGCGGCGTGAGTTGCGAAACTATTCCACATTTTCTTAAGTGTGTGCCAAACTCGTGACTCAAGTATTCTCCTCCACGATCTGATCGTAGAAACTTGATTTTCCTGTCACGTTGATTTTCAACCTCACTCTGAAATTCCTTGAACTTTTCAAAGGTTTCAGACTTGTGTTTCATTAAGTAGATATACCCATACCTACTTAAATCATCAGTGAGGGTGAGAACATAACGATAGCCACCGCGAGCCTCAACACTCATTGGACCGCACACATCAGTATGTATGATTTCCAATAAGTCGGTTGCTCGCTCCATTGTTCCTGAGAACGGAGTCTTGGTCATTTTACCCATAAGGCATGGTTCGCACGTGTCAAATGATTCATAATCAAGAGACTCTAAAAGTCCATCAGCATGGAGCTTCTTCATGCGTTTGACACCTATGTGACCAAGGCGGCAGTGCCACAAGTATGTGGGACTATCATTATCAATCTTACTTCTTTTGGTACTCACATTATGAACATGTGAAGCATCACGTTCGAGATTCATAAAGAATAAACCATTCACCATAGGAGCATGACCATAAAACATATCTCTCATAAAAATGGAACAACCATTATTCTCAGATTTAAAAGAGTAGCCATCTCGAATTAAACGAGATCCCGATACAATGTTCATGCTCAAAGCTGGCACTAAATAACAATTATTAAGGTTTAAAACTAATCCCGAAGGTAGATGCAGAGGCAGCATGCCGACGGCGATCACATTGACCTTGGAACCATTCCCGACGCGCATCGTCACCTCGTCCTTTGCCAGTTTCCGCTTATTCCGCAGCCCCTGCTTTGAGTTACAAATGTGAGCAACTGCACCGGTATCAAATACCCAGGAGCTACTACGGGCACTAGTAAGGTACACATCAATTACATGTATATCACATATACCTTTTGTTTTGCCAGCCTTCTTATCCGCTAAGTACTTAGGGCAGTTCCGTTTCCAGTGACCGCTTCACTTGCAATAAAAGCACTCAGTCTCGGGCTTGGGTCCATTCTTTGGCTTCTTCCCGGCAGCTTGCTTGCCGGGCGCGGCAACCTCCTTGCCGTCCTTCTTGAAGTTCTTTTTACCCTTGCCTTTCTTAAACTTAGTGGTTTTATTGACCATCAACACTTGATGTTCCTTCTTGACTTCTACCTCCGCTGATTTCAGCATTGAGAACAACTCAGGAATGGTCTTTTGCATCCCCTGCATGTTGAAGTTCATCACGAAGCTCTTGTAGCTTGGTGGAAGCGACTGGAGGATTCTATCAATGACCGCATCATCCGGGAGATTAACTCCCAGCTGAGACAAGCGGTTATGCAACCCAGACATAGTGAGTATGTGCTCACTGACAGAACTATTTTCCTCCATCTTACAGCTGAAGAACTTATCGGAGACTTCATATCTCTCGATCCAGGCATGAGCTTGAAAAACCATTTTCAGCTCTTCGAACATCTCGTATGCTCCATGTCTCTCAAAACGTTTTTGGAGCCCCGGCTCTAAGCTGTAAAGCATGCCACACTGAACGAGGGAGTAGTCGTCAACACGTGTCTGCCAAGCATTCATAACGTCTTGGTTCTGTGGGACGGGTGGATCACCTAGCGGTGCTTGTAGGACATAATCTTTCTTGGCAGCTATGAGGATGATCCTCAGGTTCTGGACCCAGTCCGTATAGTTGCTGCCATCGTCTTTCAGCTTGGTTTTCTCTAGGAATGCGTTGAAGTTGAGGACTACGTTGGCCATTTGATCTACAAGACATATTGCAAAGATTTTAGACTAAGTTCATGATAATTAAGTTCATCTAATCAAATTATTAATGAACTCCCACTTAGATTAGACATCCCTCTAGTCATCTAAGTATTACATGATCCGAGTTAACTAGACCGTGTCCGATCATCACGTGAGACGGACTAGTCAACGTCGGTGAACATCTTCATGTTGATCGTATCTTCTATACGACTCATGCTCGACCTTTCGGTCTCCTGTGTTCCGAGGCCATGTCTGTACATGCTAGGCTCGTCAAGTCAACCTAAGTGTTTGCATGTGTAAATCTGTCTTACACCCGTTGTATGTGAACGTCTGAATAAAACACCCGATCATCACGTGATGTTTTGAAACAGCGAACTGTCGCAACGGTGCACAGTTAGGGGGAACACTTCTTGAAATTATTATGAGGGATCATCTTATTTACTACCGTCGTTCTAAGTAAACAAGATGCAAGACATGATAAACATCTCATGCAATCAAATAATAAACGTGACATGATATGGCCAATATCACATAGCTCCTTTGATCTCCATCTTGGGGCTCCATGATCATCTTGTCACCGGCTTGACACCATGATCTCCATCATCATGATCTCCATCATCGTGTCTCCATGAAGTTGCTCGCCAACTATTACTTCTACTACTATGGCTAACGCGTTTAGCAATAAAGTAAAGTAATTTACATGGCGATTCTCGATGACACGCAGGTCATATAAAAGAATAAAGACAACTCCTATGGCTCCTACCGGTTGTCATACTCATCGACATGCAAGTCGTGATTCCTATTACAATAGCATGAACATCTCATACATCACATATAGATCATTCATCATTCATCACAACTTTGGCCATATCATATCACAACCCACTTGCTGCAAAAACAAGTTAGACGTCCTCTAATTGTTGTTGCAAGTTTTACGTGGCTGAATTAGGGTTCTAGCAAGAACGTCTTCTTACCTACGTTAAAGCCACAACGTGATTTGTCAACTTCTATTTACCCTTCATAAGGACCCTGTTCATCGAATCCGCTCCAACTAAAGTGGGAGAGACAGACACCCGCCAGCCACCTTATGCAACTAGTGCATGTTAGTCAGTGGAACCGGTCTCACGTAAGCGTACGTGTAAGGTTGGTCCGGGCCGCTTCATCCCACAATACCGCTGAAGCAAGACAAGACTAGTAACGGCAAGAAAGTTGACAAATCCACGCCCACAACTAATTGTGTTCTACTCGCGCAAGAAGAACTACGCATAGACCTAGCTCATGATGCCACTGTTGGTGAACGTTGCAGAAAACAAAAATTTTCCTACTCGTTTCACCAAGATCATCTAGGAGTTCATCTAGCAACGAGTCATCTAATGCATCTACATACCTTTGTAGATTGCGCACGGAAGCGTTCAAAAGAACGGTGATGATGTAGTCGTACTCGACGTGATCCAAATCACCGATGACCAGCGCCAAACGGACGGCACCTCCGCGTTCAACACACGTACGGGACGGGAGACGTCTCCTCCTTCTTGATCCAGCAAGGGGGGAGGAGAGGTTGATGAAGATCCAGCAGCACGACGGCGTGGTGGTGGATGCAGGGCGTTACAGAAGCAGGGCTTCGCCAAGACTACGAGGGAGAGACGTAACGGGGGGAGATGGAGGCGCCAGGGGCTGGTCTGAAATCCCTCCTCTTCCCCCCACTATATATAGGGGTGCCATGGGGGGGCGCCGGCCCTAGTAGATGAGATCTACTAGGGGGGCGGCGGCCAAGGGGAGGTTTCCCTCCCCCCCAAGGCACCTAGGGGTGCCTTCCACCACATGGACTCTTCCATGGTGGAAACCCTAGGTGCATGGGCCTATAGGGGCTGGCGCCCCAGCCCACTATGGGCTGGGTTCCCTCCTATTTCAGCCCATGGGGCCCTCCGGGATAGGTGGCCCCACCCGGTGGACCCCCGGGACCCTTCCGGTGGTCCCGGTACAATACCGATAACCCCGAAACTTGTCCCGATGCCCGAAACAGCACTTCCTATATATAATTCTTTACCTCCGGACCATTCCGGAACTCCTCGTGACGTCCGGGATCTCATCCGGGACTCCGAACAACATTCGGGTTACTGCATATACATATCTTCACAACCCTAGCGTCACTGAACCTTAAGTGTGTAGACCCTACGGGTTCGGGAGACAAGAAGACATGACCGAGACGACTCTCCAGTCAATAACCAACAGCGGGATCTGGATACCCATGTTGGCTCCCACATGCTCCACGATGATCTCATCGGATGAACCATGATGTCGAGGATTCAATCAACCCCGTACGCAATTCCCTTTGTCAATCGATATGTTACTTGCCCGAGATTCGATCGTCGGTATCCCAATACCTCGTTCAATCTCGTTACTGGCAAGTCACTTTACTCGTACCGTAATGCATGATCCCGTGACCAGACACTTGGTCACTTTGAGCTCATTATGATGATGAATTACCGAGTGGGCCCAGTGATACCTCTCCGTCATACGGAGTGACAAATCCCAGTCTTGATCCATGTCAACCCAACAGACACTTTCAGAGATACCCGTAGTCTACCTTTATAGTCACCCAGTTACGTTGTGACGTTTGGTATACCCAAAGCACTCCTACGGTATCCGGGAGTTACACGATCTCATGGTCTAAGGAAAAGATACTTTGACATTGGAAAACTCTAGCAAACGAACTATACGATCTTGTGCTATGTTTAGGATTGGGTCTTGTCCACACATCATTCTCCTAATGATGTGATCTCGTTATCAATGACATCCAATGTCCACAGTCAGGAAACCATGACTATCTGTTGATCAACGAGCTAGTCAACTAGAGGCTTACTAGGGACATGTTGGTGTCTGTTATTCACACATGTATTACGATTTCCGGATAACACAATTATAGCATGAATAAAGACAATTATCATGAACAAGGGAAATATAATAATAATGCTTTTATTATTGCCTCTAGGGCATATTTCCAACAGAGTGGGCCGCGGGGGCCCAACGCGGGCTGCTCGGGCCGGCGGCGGGGGCGGTGCGGCGGCGCCACGTGGCGGCGAGCGTTTGGCGCGGGCGGCGGGGCGGACAATGTCCGGCGGCGGGATTTTTGTCCGGCGTGGCGCGGGGACGATTTCTAGGGTTTCGCCCGGGATTTGGAATGTGGGGATCTATATATAGGGGTAGAGGGAATTAGGAGAGTCCAAATGAGGTGCGGTTTTCGGCCACGCGATCGTGATCAAACGCTCTAGATCATGGAGCAGAGTTTGGTGGGTTTTGCGCCAAATTGGAGGGGTGTTGGGCTGCAACACACACGAGACCTTTTCGGTCCCTCGGTTAACCGTTGGAGTATCAAACGAAGTCCAAATGATATGAAACTTGACAGGCGGTCTACCGGTAGTAAACCAAGGCCGCTTGGCAAGTCTCGGTCCAATCCGGAAATGTTTAATCCCCACACACGAAAGAAAGCTAGAAATGACCACCGGAGGAGAACAAAACGCCGGAATGCAAAACGGACAACAGGGAAAAAGCTCGAATGCATGAGACGAACACGTATGCAAATGCAACGCACATGATGACATGATATGAGATGCATGACAATGACAACAACACACGGAGACAAAGACCCGAACCCGAGAATACAAATTAACTTAACGTCGGAAACGGTAAGAGTTGGAGTACAAATTGGGAAAGTTACATCCGGGGTGTTACAACTTCGTTTCCCCCTCCTCCCTGTGCTCGTTTGCCCCGTCCAGCTAGCTCAACCACCGCGCCTGTGAGCTCCTCGCCGCCGGCCATGGCGCCACGGTGGCCAGAGCCCGAGCCAGCCACTCCCGCGAGCGTCACCATGCTCCCGGTGACGCCAGGAGGCCGTAGAGGCCCTCCGCATCCCCTGCCGTGCACCGCAGGGCTGCGCCCGCATGCCACCGAACTCCGGCCACCGCCCCGAGCTCCGGCCGTCCCCGCCTATCCCACTTGCTCCAGATGACGCGGACGAGGCTCAGCTCCTCGCCCGTGGTCTCCGCCGCCCGAATGGTCGCCGGAGGGCGATTCCCGTGCCCTCCGCCGCGTTCGGCCTCGCCGGTGGCTAAACGCCGGCAGGTTTGACCGAGTCAACCCCGCTAATTAACCCCCCCTCTGTGACACTGATAGTGGGCCCCGCACCCTAATCTGTTAATTAGATTAGAAATAACCCCCTTTGTTAATTAACCTATGAAACTGACGTGTGGACTCCACACGTCAGGTTTGACCGGTCAGCCACGGTTGACTTGCTGACGTCATGCCACTGTCATGCTGACGCAATTATTCATTTTCTGGTATTAAAATAAATCAGGAAATTCCAAAAAATATTCAAAACTTCAAAAATTCATAGAAATTCAACCGTTGCTCAGATTGAAATAATTTATATATGAAAAATGATCAGAAAAATTCAATCTATCCATCTGTACCATTTTCATGCATGACAAACCAACCTATACATGCTGTATGTATGAAAACACACTTATGGCATATTTAAGAGCTTAATTTGGAGTTGTATTTGAACCCTTGGCTCAAATGGACTTCAACCAAATAAATGCTAGGTGCTTTAACTCAAACAACATCACATATTCATGCCATGATCATGCATCATATTGATGCATATACTTGTGTTTGATTTTCGACACCGTTCCTTCTCGATAGGTCCTGCTCCGGAAAGTGTTCGGGAGCACCTATCAGTGGAGCAGTGCCCCCCTGTTGATCTACCAGGCAAGCAACCCCCCTTGTTCATTCCGATACAATCCTACTCTCTCGCTCCTGCTCTCATTTATTGCATTAGGACAACAACGATTCAACTGCTACTTTATGCTGCGGTAGTTGAACCCATTCCTCTGCATGACCTGTCATTCCCATAGTAAATAGTTAAAACCCACTAGCATGTGTAGGAGTTGTCTGAGCCATGTTGTGTTCCTACCATGCCATGCCTGCTATTGCTTAGAGTTGTGTCAGGTCTGATTCATCGGGAATGAATTGGAGTGTTATGATATGTTCTGGTGCTGAGAGTTAAGCGTGTGAACACGATTTGGTAAAGGTAGCAGTGAGAGGCCATGTAGGAGTACATGGTGGGTTGTCTCATTGGGACCGTCCTTAAGAACTGAAGTTGTCCAATGACTAGCTACTACCACACATTGGGCTCCGGGCGCTCCAAGCTCTCTCGGCTTATTAACCGCCTTGAACTCTATCCAGGAGTTGCAAACAGTTTCTGGTGTTTGTAGGTAGTGCTATTTTTCTACCGAGTGGCACCCGGCAGGGTGGGCTCGGGACAGACTAGGCACAGGTGGCACGGTGTACCAGGTGGCACCCGGATGGTGGGCTTGGGAACCCTGCTCACATCGTTTGGGGCCGTGAGCGACACCTCGGCCGGATCTCCATGCGGGTGGAACCCAAATAGGCGATAAACCTGGACTAGAGTCTTGCGTGGATAGTCAGGTCGTGGCCAACACCCTCGCCAGGCTTCCGCTTGAAGGTTGTCGAGATACATGACGTGTACATGGTGATAAGTGGTGAGAGTGTGTGTGAAGAAGTACACCCCTACAGGGTTATCATGATCTATTCGAATAGCCGTGTCCTCGGTTATGGACTTCTTGGATGCTTACGTGGTACATAGACAACTTAAAGTGGATACTCTAAAATGCTCAAGACAAGTGTGAGTGCTATGGATGGCCTTCTCATAGGAGAGACGGGGATGAATCCATAGTAGTGTATTGATGTGGTGATTAGTGGACTCGTGTGCACTGCCTCACCTCAATGAAGTTTCTCATTGTCGTAGAACAGGATAGCCATTGAGTCAAAGCTGGCTTGCTGCAACTAAAACCCCACATTACCTTCTTGATACAAATGCATGTATGATAGGATCTGATGTAAGTCTTGCTGAGTACCTTTGTACTCACGTTTGCTTTATTTATGTTTTGCAGGTGAGGCATCTGTCTCACTAGTAGTACCGCTTGGACTTCGACGAGTAGTTTGTTACCTCAGCTACGATCTTGTACCTTGGAGGGACTTGTATATAGTCAGGCTTCTCGGCCTTTTTCTTTTGTAGTTGTCTGTACTCAGACATGTAATGCTTCCGTTGCTTGTATGCTCTGAATGATGGGTCATGTGACCCCTGTTTGTATTTATGCTATGTGGCCCTTCTGAGCCTTTATCTATATGAGTTTGCGTTATGTTGTGATACCATGTTGTCCAACACATACTTGCATGTTATGCGTACGTGTGACATGTATTGCTATGTGTGGGATCCGACAATCTAGTTGTTTATCCTTGGCAGTCTCTCTTATGGGGGAATGTAGTCTAGTGCTACAGCCCGGTTCACCGGAGTCCTGCTAGCCCAACACTACTGCTCAGGACACTTGACTGGCCGGCATGTGTTTCACTTTGTTCCTGTGTCTGTCCCTTCGGGGAAATGTCACGCGGTGACATCCGGAGTCCTGCCTAGCCTACTACAGCCCGGGTTCCCCGGAGTCCTGTTAGCCCAGTGCTACAGCCCGGATTCACACGCTGCTAACCGACATGCTCGATGTGAATCATGTATGCCTGTTCCCATAGGTTAGTGCCGCTTTGGGTTCACGACTAGCCATGTCGGCACGGGTTCTCTGTCATATGGATGCTAGCGACACAATCATATACGCGAGCCAAAAGGCGCAAACGGTCCCGGGCCAGGGTAAGGCGACACCCGTGGGGATACCGTGTGTAAGGCTGCAAAGTGATATGAGGTGTTACTGGCTAGATCGATGTGATTTGGAATCAGGGTCCCGACAGCTTTGGTATCAGAGCCTGACTGCCTGTAGGATTACCAAGCCAACCTGGTCGAATTTGGGTCTAGAAATTCTTTAGCTATATAGGGGAATTGATTGTGGAAGGGAACGTAAGGCTCTTTTTACTCCTTATACCTCATGCCCTTCTGATCTGAGTCATCCTATCCTTCCTACGGGGTTAAGGAACTAGTCTTTCTCTTTTGTCTATCAGGATCACGTGTTACTACTCCGTAGTCTCTAAGGTTTGGTTGATCTGAGTCATATCCTAGTTTGAGTACCTCCGGTGTAGCCTGTTTAGTAATATCCCAGTTTCAGACCATCATAGCTACACACGTGGTTGATGCATTTTAATTAAGTTAAGTGTCAAGTTTTCTACAACCGGACATTAACAAATTCCCATCTGCCCATAACCGCGGGCACGTCTTTTGAAAGTTCAAAACCCTGCAGGGGTGTCCCAACTTAGCCCATCACAAGCTCTCACGGTTAACGAAGGATATTCCTTCTCCCAGGACGACCCGATCAGACTCGGAATCCCGGTTACAAGACATTTCGACGATGGTAAAACAAGACCAGCAAGACCACCCGCTGTGCCGACAAATCCCGATAGGAGCTGCACATATCTCGTTCTCAGGGCACACCGGATAAGCTAAGCGTATAGAAGCCGATGTAACCCAAGTTGCCAAGGGATGGACCTACACGGTGCTCTAGTTTGGACCAACACTCAAAGGAACACTGGCCCGGGGGTTTAAAATAAAGATGACCTTTGAGTCTGCAGAAACCAAGGGAAAAAGGCTTAGGTGGCAAATGGTAAAACCAAGGTTGGGCCTTGCTGGAGGAGTTTTATTCAAGGGAACTGTCAAGGGGTTCCCATTATAACCCAACCGCGTAAGGAACGCAAAATCAAGGAACATAATACCGGTATGACGGAAACTAGGGCAGCAAGAGTGGAACAAAACACTAGGCATAAGGCCGAGCCTTCCACCCTTTACCAAGTATATAGATGCATTAATTAAAATAAGAGATATTGTGATATCCCAACAAAAATCCATGTTCCAACAAGGAACAAACTTCATCTTCACCTGCAACTAACTACGCTATAAGAGGGGCTGAGCAAAGCGGTAACATAGCCAAACAACGGTTTGCTAAGACAAGGTTGGTTAGAGGCTTGACATGGCAATATGGGAGGCATGATATAGCAAGTGGTAGGTATCGCGGCATAGTAAAAGAGCGAACAACTAGCAAGCAAAGATAGAAGTGATTTCGAGGGTATGGTCATCTTGCCTAAGATTCCGCAAGGAAGAAAAATGAGTCCATGAAGAAGACAAAAGGACGTAGTCGAACGGATCCTCACAACTCCGGAACAGAACCGAAGCTAACGAGGGAAACAACCCGGAAAGAAGCAAACAACATAGTAAACAACCATCACATGGACATGGCATGATGCATAACCAAGTATGATGCATGTCCGGATTAAAGAAGCATGGCATGGCAAAGTGCACAAACAACACTACAAGTTAAGTGGAGCCCAGTATGCAACGAGTTGCATATTGACGGAACACCACATTCAAGTTATTTAGTTCAATCTCGTTTATGTACCCAACAATATTAAAGGTTGGTTAACATGGCAAGAGGTGAAACATGAGTGAAAAACACAGTTAGGCATTTTAAATGAGGCCGGAAACATCAAACAACAATTCCGGTAAATCCTCATGTGCATTTAGCAATTTAATGCAAACAACAATTTTAACCATTTAAATGTTATTAACATGATGCGGATGACATGTGCAAGTTTTATGCAATATTTATTAAAAGTTGACAAGAGCATTAAGAAGCATTTGTCACCGCGGTGGAAAGAAAGGGGTGCCACGGCAACGATAACGGTTCCGGTAGCTCATGGAAATACCGGTGCAAAAGGGAAAATGACAGGAGCATGCAAAAGATGGTGGGGTCACTACTAGGAAAAGGGCTATAGATGGAACTGACACTAATGGCGCACCAGACATGTGGTGCGCCATTACTATATACTAATGGCGCACCATCTGTTGGTCCGCCATTAGTGTGGAAGACACTAATGGCGCACCAGGCACACGGTGCGCCACTAGTAACAAAATGTTTTTTTTCATTTTTTCAAACATACTAATGGCGCATGCAGGCAGAGTGCGCCATTAGTAGTTAGAACTACTAATGGCGCACCAGCCGTAGAGTGCGCCACTACTGTATTTTTTTTACTTTTTTGCAAAACTACTAATGGCGCACCGTTGCATAGTGCGCCATTACTAGTTTAAACTAGTAATGGGCACTTTTTTTACTTTTTGATATCATGAATATTTTTAAATTTTATGGGCACTTTTTGAATTCATGAATATTCATGAGGACACTCGATCTCGATCCCCCTCCCTCTTGATAGCTATCCCCCTCGCCAGATCCCCCTCGCCGCCGAGCACCCCCCCCCCCCCCCCCCCCCCCCCCCCCCCCCCCCCCCCCCCCCCCCCCCCCCCCCCGCACCCTCCCCCGCTCCACCGCCGCCGCCGACCCCCCGCACCCTCCCCCGCTCCACCGCCGCCGCCGACCCCCCGCACCCTCCCCCGCTCCACCGCCGCCGCCGACCCCCCGCACCCTCCCCCGCTCCACCGCCGCCGCCGATGATATTTTCAAATAACAAATTTGATGATATTTTTTAAAAATTATTACTGTTTTTATAAAAAAATATTACTGTTTCATATTCATATTCATTTTCTAAAAAATAATTATAAAAAATTGTAGACTACAATTGTTGTTAAACAACAATTATTACTGTTTTTATAAAAAATATTACTGTTTCATATTCATATTCATTTATTAAATCATAATAATAATAAATATACTAATGGCTCACCGGCCTGGTGGTGCGCCATTGCTATCTAAAAAAGATTTCTAATGGCGCACCGGCGGTGGGTGCGCCATTGCTATCTAAAAAAAGATTTCTAATGGCGCACCGACGGGTGGTGCGCCATTAGTAAGCTTCCCCCTATAGCTAAGTCCTCCCTCCCTCGCCAGAGATCCCCTTCCGTCCCTCTCTCCCTCGCCAGACCCACGACGTCGCCGCCCCGACCCCCGCCGGACTCCACCCCCGCCCCCCCCGCCCCCGCCCCCGCGCCCCCACCGCCCCCCCCCGACCCTCAAAGTCTTCGCATTCCTCCTCGCCGTCGGCGGCGAGCAGCGACGCAGCACCCTACGCCCCCCCCGGCCCTCCTCCTCCTCCCCTTGCCCCCCGCCTGCGCCGGGGCTGACGGCCCCTTCTCTATCTCGCAGGGCAAGGTCTCCGGCACCTCTACGATACCGACGCCTCCACCGTCTAGGGCGTCTGCGCCTTCTTCCACCTCCGGCCACCGCGGCCTCACCGTCGATCCCCGCACGAGCTCGCCATCGTCTTCCTCTCGGTGAGCTGCACCGGTTCCCCGCCCCCCTTTCTGTTAACTAAACATTGTCGGGTTTAGGTTCTGTTAACTGAAAAAATTTAGATTCAGAAACATTGTTGGACTGATAGGAAGTTTGTTGAACAGAGCAATCTACACCTGTAATTTCTACTATTATGCCTCTGTTGATTGTGATCTCTGCACATGTTTAATGTCTATGCTGTTGTGCGGCTGTTATGTGTGTCTATGTCGGTGAGCTTGTGTTATGCACTTCTGCGTTTTGATGTCCCCCTTACCTTAGTTTTTTCATCTCACTGGTCCTTTTCATTGTATTGGTCCTTTTCATTTTTGTCAAAGAGGCCCCGAGTTCTCTCTTCACTTGTGTGGTGATTGTCTTGGTCCTTTTCATTTTTGTCATGGCATTCTTGAGGTGCTGATGTGTCTGAGGGCATGAACCATGATCAAGTTGAGTTCAGATTTCATTAGATTAGATGGATTATCATGCCTTGTGTCCTGATAGTTGGATATTTGAGTAGTATTGTCAACAGTAATAACTTTTACATGTTTGCATTGCTTCCAAGAGTAACAACAGGTGCTTATGACACCTTTAGGAGATCTACTCATCTCTAATCATGCTACTCAAGGATAGGAACCGTAGGCATCTCTATATATATTTTTAGTGTCCTTTATTGGTGGTTCTATGATGTAGTCCAGATGAAACCAATTGCATGCATTGAGAAATAGAGTATTAAAACAGGACTTGACGTGGTTTTCCACTTAGCTATCTGAATTGAGAAAGAACATAGCTTTTGCGGTCTCTGAGGAAAAACTTGCTACTCCATATACAACTAATACTACTACTAGACAAGATACTACTCCATATACTACTAATACTGCTACTGTATTTCATTTCAAAGTTCAAAATGCTGGTACTGAGATTTTCATTTCCAATGAGTGATGTTTTTCCTAGCAGTAGAAAAAACATAGCAACTTCTCTGTTTTTATAAAGTTGTTCTTATATGGGTGAAACTTCACTTGTTTTTAGGCTAGTGCAGGGTGTAGCTTCTTCTGTATGGGCCAACTATCTCACAAATAAATTGTTCCTTCTTCTGTATTTGACAAGTAATGACTTTTAAAGATGATGATCATCTTGCTAGTTTGCTGGGTTTTGTCTCCACCCATTGTGTCGTGATGAATTTGCAGGTACCCCGAGAGGCCCTTGAGTTTGCCGGAATGTCGATGACTATCAAGATGATGATCGTATGACTTGTTATGAATAACGAGTAGAAGTTGTATGATGATGATTAGTAGGACTTCTTAGGATTAGTATTACTTCCGACAAACTCGATACTCGCGGTCTCGAGACTTGTAATGTTTTATCTTTGTTCGGTCTTTTGAATTCGGAGACTAATATGATGAATTGTATTCGGAGACTAATCTTCTATTGTATTCGATGAATCTGCTGTTGCTGTGTGCTACTGTCTATATTCAGTCAAATAATATATTTTGTAACCTGTGCAAAAATCAAAAAAGTAAAAAAAATAAAACCTATTATTCATACTAATGGCGCATCACTACAGAGTGCGCCATTAGTATGCCAAGTATACTAATGGCGCATCCATCCACAGAGCGCCATTAGTGTGCCAAAGCACATGGTTAAATATGGCCATGGGAGGCATAGTAATGGCGCATGGTGTTATATACTAATGGCGCACTGGGTGGTGCGCCATTAGTATACCAGATACTAATGGCGCACCTGTGGTGCGCCATTAGTAATAAATACTAGTGGCGTGATACTAATGGCGCACCAGTGATGCGCCATTAGTAGGCAAAACTGGTGCGCCATTAGTAGGCCTTTTCCTACTAGTGGGTGATCCCAGATTCCAGGTGTCCCCCCCAGTTGGCGACAAGGAAACGAGTGACAATTTGGACACAGTGCAAACACGAGCATCTCAAACATCGCAAGCATTCGTTCACGGACGTCGTCTCGGGGTTATACCTTCGAAGTGTGCAAACGGGACGGTTCTCGTTCGGTGCCAAGTAGATGAAGTAGACGTTCTCGGGACGTTCGTAGTGGAAGTAGGGGTACATGATGACGGTAGAGGTACTCATGATCTTGGCGGCGGTAGTCGTTCACGTTCTTAGTTGCACAATTTTCTGTAGATGTTCGGGATCACGACGAGCGACTTGACGTCCACGGAGGCTTCGAGGGTCCACGGTAGTTGTTCTTGTATCATCGTGGAAGTAGTCGTACTCGGCGATAGTGGTACTTGGCGTTTCGTTCGGTACTCGTTCGAGCATCCAAGGTATTTGGCGCTACGGTAGTCGAACTTGACGAAAAACGGGTCTCCTCGGGGACTTGATGCATCCGAATTCTTCGGGTTTGTAGTAGTACTTGATGGGGGTGGTGCTTGTCGATCCTGGTCTTGAGACATACTAGGCATCGGTGCCTTCGAGGAACTCATCGTGTCCAAAACATAGCAGATCAAGGTACCAGTTGCGGTCGTGTGAACGTTTAGTGAAGACGAACTTGCCGGTCTTGCCGAACTAAAGAGGTACTTTGGCGTTTTGCAATCCGATATATAGGGTCAAACATGCAGTTGTTCTTTGCGATGGAGTCGACCTTGATGTGTCCAAGGAACGCTCAAGTCGGTGGATGTTCTTGGTCTTGCGGTTCAAAAACCGGTACAAAGAGCTGCCGTTCATGGCGCTGGTCAACGAGCAGGAGAGGCGGCATTGAGTACGACGGGTCCAAGCGGCGAGGAGGCGCGGCCATGGAGACTGGGCGCGTCGCGTGGCGCTGCGCGGGAAGAGCGGCAGCAGGACGGAATGGCTACCCTCGCCCTTAGCGTGGAGCAAGGGAGGCGAAGCTCCTGGAGGCTGGAGGTGCCACGGACCTCGGGCGCACGAGGAGGAGCAGGGAAAAGAGGTCGGGCGGGCGGCGTGCTTGGGACAGTTGGACCTCGCCGAATCAAAGAAGGAGCGGCGGCGCAGGAGAGTTCAAGCGGCTCCCTGGTGGATTCCAGCAAGGACAGGGCGCGGGAGGTTGGCGGCTGCGGCAGAGCTCCTGCGCAGCGAGGCGGCGTGCAGAGCTTGGGGCGCGAGGGTGCAGGGCGGCGGCCTGCGGTGCCTGGCGGAGGACGAGAAACTGCCACGGACCTCGGACGGACGAGGAGGAGGCCATGGCAAGGAGGCACGGCGGCGTGCTGGATCAAGGGCCGGCGACAAGGCAAGGCGACGCAGGGAGCCTGCAAGGGAGGAGAGGGAGAAGAGCACAGGGAGATGGGCGCGTCTCCTGGCGCGTGCGGGGATGGAAGGAGTGGCGCAGGGACGGCAGGGGCGTGGTGCCTCGCTCCTCTCTCTGGCGAAGCAGGGAAGGAGGGGATCGAGGGAGAGGGCGCTGTGAGCGAATGGAGATGGACATCGGGCCTCTCCTGGCGGCGCTGGTGGGAGGACGAGGTAAGGGAGTGGGGATCGGGCTAGGTTAGAATTATAGGTAGGTGGGCCGGGGAAGTGGGCCTTGGAGCCGGCCCAGTGGGAAGGGCGCCAGCTGGGCCTTGGCCAACTGGTGCGGCTGCTGGGCTCCCTATCCCTTCCAAATTCTTTCCTTTCTTAATTTATTGTTTATATAAATAAACAACCAACAAAGGGGAAAATCCATGGGTTTTTGGTTAGGAATATGAGATATATAAATATATATATCTGGAACCCTGGATTTATGTAGGGTTTGAATAAATTGCTCTGGCATTTTTAGAAGGTAGAAAAATAATTAGAGTTTGAATTATTCTCAAACTTCAATCATTTTTGAACCTCACCAAAACAACTTCGAATGGGATGAAATTTGACAGAGAGGGTGTAGGAAAGAGGCAAGATTTATAGGGAAAAGATGAACATTAATGGAGGAGGAATAAGGTCACTTGCAAAGACATGAAAGAAGAAGGAAGTGAGAGGTGATGATGCATGGGTATGGCTTGAGAGAGAGATGACAAGGAAAATATATGAAGTTAAGTCGGATACAAGAAGAGTTGAAGAGTAATGCAATTGTGTGATGGGTGATTCCAAGTTAATGGAATATTTACAATAGCTCCCTAATAATAGTAGGAGACTTTTATATGTTATAAAGAGAATTTCACCATGTGAACTCCCTCGATTTAAATGGATCAAAGATCCATGCCATTTATTTAGTTGAGTTAAGAAAAGAAATGACATGATGGCATGATGACATGATGCAATGCACATGATGCAATGATGAATGCAATGAACCAAACAAATCACACGACGAAACCCGAAAACCACGGGAGGCATCTGAAGCTCTGGTCTTGGGGCGTCACAACACTCCACCACTACGAGAGGATCTCGTCCCGAGATCTAGGATGGCACCGGAGGGAAAATGGAAGAGAAAGAGAAGAGGTAAAACTAAGTTGCTTCTTTGACAAACGAGTGAAACCAATGAACCTTGAGAGGTTGAACAAATTGAAAGAAAGAATACAACGAAGATGAACGAAGTTGAAAACCTCCGTTAGAAAAGAGGAACAAGGAACATCACGAGAACCTTGTTGGTTAAAGACATAAGAAAAAAAGATTGCAATGGATAATAAGTACACGCGAGCACTCCGGTTGAAACAAGGTGTACAAGGAATGATAAGGATCAATTATGACAACACTCCGGTTGGAAACGGAAGGCAATAATATGCACTTGGCCAAAAATGAAAGCACTTGGATGAGACTCCGGTTAGAAAAGGAATGATAGCCACAACACTCCGGTTAAAACAAGATAGATAAGGAATAAGAATGATATAATTTGGGCAGCACTCCGACTGTAAATGGAAGGAATTGAACATGATCTGAAAAAACAAGTTGATCGGTCGAAGAGAGCAATATCACAATGCCTCCGGAAAGAAGGAATAGAAGTTAGATCGTTAGGAATAAAGAAAGTAGAAGAAAATGATAGCTTCTACCACCAATGAATTTGAAAGCATCCTTGGAAAGAAGGATTGAATGGAGTTGTTGGAAAACCAACAATGAAAAGAATAAGCTTGTAGTGGGCTTATGGAAAACATCTCAAAATTGAGGTAAAATTCTGCCACCGAAAACAATGATTGATATAGGACAATGAAGAGATGATGAACTTCTTCACCAAGATGGGAAGGAGAATATTGGATCATTGATAAGCACCACAATCGCAACATTCCTTAGGGAAGGCTTTAGGTAAAATATAACCCAAGATAACTCCAATGAATAGATTGATGGATGTAAAATACCTCATTCTTGATAACATGTGAATCATGAAACAAGAATGGAAATTGTCAAGAAAAGATGTAGCACCACCTCAAAAGATAAGGTAGAAAGAATCACACTTTGGAAGGCACGATGAAGAATACTTGGAGTATAGCTTGGCGGATCATATCTTTGAGAGATAACTTGAAGAACAATTGAAGAATGAAAAGAATCCTTGATGAACCAGCATGTAGAACCTCCATGAAGAACTCCGGTAACCAAATGATGATAAAAAAGAGAAGTTGAAAACACAAGGTGAAGTCTTATAGTGAATTAGATGGATCTTTGCGACGATATAATTGAGAGAGCTTGGAACTCCGGGAAAAGAAAAGATGAAACACTTGAAACCGAGAATGTGATATGATGAACCACTCCGGAAAACAGGAATTGAATCATTTGGATGAAACAAAGAGTAAGAATTACATTATGCTTATCCTTTGCAAATTTAAATTGATGACAATCAACGGATTGCATACCACTTATTCTCGTAGAAAGGAGTAAGATAGATATAGCACAAACTTGAGAAAAGACTTCAATGAACCTCCGGTAAGATTTGGAACAAACAGATGAATTGATATGAGAACAACGGAAGAGGAATGTTGAACGAACCACTGTAAGAATTAAAATGACCGAAGAAAAGATAAAGGAACACCGGGAACAATTATGAAATGAACGAAGATACTTGAGACAATTTAGATACAAGTGAAACGAAGAGATCATGAACTGGCTTGAGAATATGTGAGCGATGCACCGGTAAGATTTTGGAGGACGATAGCTACACACTGAGAATGAATAATTCTGAGATGATGGGCTCCGAAGAAACAACTAAAAAGACTCCTGAATTGCTCCGGATGATTGAAAAGAATTCTCACAATGGAAAACAATTATGAGAGGATGGCATCACGGTTGAACTAAGAATCTTCACGAGAACAAATATGATTGAAGAGAAGCTCTTTCTCGGTCTTCAAAATCCGAGGATGACGATGGAAACACCATCAAGAATTGTTTAGACACTTCGGTTGAATCAAAAACGAAGAGGTTGAGCGAATGATGAAAAGAATTTGAAAGATCTTGGAGAAAGATATTTGACTGATGACAATTCATTCTTACATCAAACTTTGAAAAATTTAAGAATAACTCCGGTAAAATTAGAAGAGTCAGATAAGATCCTGGAAAAGACATGTGGGTTAGGGCCCACTCAAAAGATACACCGTTGAACAATTTAAAAGGAATATTGCGCCGGTTTAATTAAATGGCTAGAATGAGGTAACAACCTCAAAATAGGTTGAACTGGTCTTGAAAGACAAGGCGAGTCTTCTGAGATATCTTCAGCACTCCGCAACAAATGAATAACGAGGAGTGGATGATTATGAGGTGCACCGGCATGAAAAAAGCATTGAGCAAAAGAAAGGACTATTTTCAAAACCAAAGCTTGAATTTAATCCACCGGAGAAGAAAAGAGCAGGAAGAATAATAAACTTGTGGAGCATCTTCATGAGAACCACCGGGTAAGAACATTGAAAGAAAGGAAGGGAGAGGCTTCCCATCAATAAAAGGATACTTGAATAAGAAATCTGAGTCCTTGAAAAAAAAAGGGGGGGGGGGGGGGAAAAACAAGGCAACTTGGGATGAATGAAACAAACACCGTTGAGAAAACTGAGAGGTGATCTTGCGAATGTTAAAATGATCGGATCCACTTGAAGAGAAAGACATCGGTTGAAAAGGATTGACATGACAATCTCGATTATCATGAAGGATTAGTATTCACATTGAAATATGAGAACACCGCTTAGGAAAGGTATGGAATCAACATTTGACTTCGAAGCAACTCGAATACCACAACTGAAAACAAAAACAAAGGATTTTCTTGCAGAATAAGCCGGAACAAACATATGATAGAGATTTCGTCCGAAGTTTTTGTGGTGGGGCCCACACGGGCTCGATCGTACAACACCATCATGTACAAGGCAGTGCACATGACATACGAAGTGTCCCCGAGTTAGCATAGCCAAGGACTCTTTAAGACACGACGAGACCACTGTAAAACCAACCATGGATAGGCGGACCACTAGACGTCGAACCCCAATTTCATATCATGCATCTGTCGGAAAGATATCCTAGGAGCTACTAGAATTCCCACTTATAAACTCCCGAAACTTTCCGGTTATGCACTCAGGTGTTGGGGATACAGGGGAAGCATAATATCTCACCCAAAACTAGCAAATCCTACATCCAGCTGTATCCATCCTTCAACACATAACCAAGAAACCTTCGGAAATCATTTACCTCAACATTCGAAAAGCATCCATTATACGAGTTATGGAAATACTCCTGAACTCCCGCCTCAGTACTGGGTGGCGTCGAGGTCATCTCACCATCAACTGCATAAAAGAGATTTTCGATGTCGGCGAAACTCAGGTATTCCAGAACTGCAACGATAAAATTGTGACGACAACACCTCGGAGCTCAACTCCCCGGGACACTGCCACAACCCCTAAATGTCAGGAGGCACCTAGAACAATGTTCTCGTCACAAAACCATCGGAACGACTCCAAGATACCCGCGTGATCCTAAATTTTTTAGTGAAATTTGAGGAGAGAAGAGTCAAAACTCTACTCTAGGAGGCCTCACCAGAGCGACGAAGGGACCGAGGAGTAAAAAGAATCCTACTCTCCGATATATATAATCCTATAAGACTCAAAACATTTTTTTCTAGACTCAACAACGCCAGCGATTCGATCAAGCAGGGGGCTCCTAAGTCGGGGAAGGCTCTGATTACCAACTTGTAACATCCACGATGCGGCTATATCTCCCATGTGTCGGAGCACGACTTGGAGGCATAACCGCATAGTAGGCATGTTGCAAGAGGGGTAATTTTACACATCCCATGTACTGAATAAGAAAGGGATAAAGAGTTGGCTTACAATCGCCACTTCACACAATACATAAATATAGCATTACATCATCCAGATACAATCAAGGTCCGACTACGGAACCAAAATAAAAGAAGACCACCCCTAATGCTAGATCCCCGATCGCCCCGACTGGGCTCCACTACTGATCAACTGGAAACGAAACAACACAACGAACACGATCTTCATCGAGCTCCTCCTTGAGCTCGGTTGCATCACCTGCACTGGTATCATTGGCAGCTGCAACTAGTTTTGGAAGTAATCTGTGAGTCACGGGGACTCAGCAATCTCACACTCTCGTGGTCAAGACTATTTAAGCTCATGGGTAGGAAAATGTATGTGAGGTGGAGCTGCAACAAGTACTAGCATATCTGGTGGCTAACTTACGCAAATGAGAGCGAGAAGAGAAGGCAAAGCACGGTCGTGAAACTAGAAGTGATCAAGAAGTGATCCTGAAACTACTTACGTTCAAGCACAACTCCAACACCGTGTTCACTTCCCGGACCCCGTCGAGAAGAGACCATCACGGCTACACACGCAGTTGATGCATTTTAATTAAGTTAAGTGTCAAGTTTTCTACAACCGGACATTAACAAATTCCCATCTGCCCATAACCGCGGGCACGGCTTTTGAAAGTTCAAAACCCTGCCAGGGTGTCCCAACTTAGCCAATCACAAGCTCTCACGTTTAACGAAGGATATTCTTTCTCCCAGGACGACCCGATCAGACTCGGAATCCCGGTTACAAGACATTTCGACGATGGTAAAACAAGACCAGCAAGACCACCCGCTGTGCCGACAAATCCCGATAGGAGCTGCACATATCTCGTTCTCAGGGCACATCGGATAAGCTAAGCGTACAGAAGCCGACGTAACCCAAGTTGCCAAGGGATGGCCCTGCACGGTGCTCTAGTTTGGACCAACACTCAAAGGAGCACTGGCCCGGGGGTTTAAAATAAAGATGACCCTTGAGTCTGCAGAACCCAAGGGAAAAAGGCTTAGGTGGCAAATGGTAAAACCAAGGTTGGGCCTTGCTGGAGGAGTTTTATTCAAGGCGAACTGTCAAGGGGTTCCCATTATAACCCAACCGTGTAAGGAACGCAAAATCAAGGAACATAATACCGGTATGATTGAAACTAGGGCGGCAAGAGTGGAACAAAACACCAGGCATAAGGCCGAGCCTTCCACCCTTTACCAAGTATATAGATGCATTAATTAAAATAAGAGATATTGTGATATCCCAAAAAAAATCCATGTTCCAACAAGGAACAAACTTCATCTTCACCTGCAACTAACGACGCTATAAAACGGGCTGAGCAAAGCGGTAACATAGCCAAACAATGGTTTGCTAGGACAAGGTTGGTTAGAGGCTTGACATGGAAATATGGGAGGCATGATATAGCAAGTGGTAAGTATCGCGGCATAGCAAAAGAGCGAACAACTAGCAAGCAAAGATAGAAGTGATTTCAAGGGTATGGTCATCTTGCCTAAGATCCCGCAAGGAAGAAGAATGAGTCCATGAAGAATACAAAAGGACGTAGTCGAACGGATCCTCACAACTCCGGAACGGAACCGAAGCTAACGAGGAAAACAACCAGGAAAGAACAAAACAACATAGTAAACAACCATCACATGAACATGGCATGATGCACAACCAAGTATGATGCATGTCCGGATTAAAGAAGCATGGCATGGCAAAGTGCACAAACAACACTACAAGTTAAGTGGAGCCCAATATGAAACGAGTTGCATATTGACAGAACACCACATTCAAGTTATTTAGTTCAATCTCGTTTATGTACCCAACAATATTAAAGGTTGGTTAACATGGCAAGAGGTGAAACATGAGTAAAAAAACACAGTTAGGCATTTTAAATGAGGCCGGAAACATCAAACAACAATTCCGGTAAATCCTCATGTGCATTTAGCAATTTAATGCAAACAACAATTTTAACCATTTAAATGTTATTAACATGATGCGGATGACATGTGCAAGTTTTATGCAATATTTATTAAAAGTTGACAAGAGCATTAAGAAGCATTTGTCACCATGGTGGAAAGAAAGGGGTGCCACGACAACGATAACGGTTCCGGTAGGTCATGGAAATACCGGTGCAAAAGGAAAAATGACAGGAGCATGCAAAAGATGGTGGGGTGATCCCAGATTCCGGGTGTCCCCCAAGTTGGAGACAAGGAAACGAGTGACAATTTGGACACGGTGCAAACACGAGCATCTCAAACATTGCAAGCATTCGTTCACGGATGTCGTCTCGGGGTTATACCTTCGAAGTGTGCAAACGGGACGGTTCTCGTTCGGTGCCAAGTAGAGGATGTAGACGTTCTCGGGACGTTCGTGGGGGAAGTAGGGGTACATGACGACGGTAGAGGTACTCGTGATCTTGGCAGCGGTAGTCGTTCACGTTCTTAGTTGCACAATTTTCCGTAGATGTTCGGGATCACGACGAGGGACTTGACGTCCACGGAGGCTTCGAGGGTCGACAGTAGTTGTTCTCGTATCATCGTGGAAGTAGTCGTACTCGGCGATAGTGGTACTTGGCGTTTCGTTCGGTACTCGTTCGAGCATCCAAGGTCTTCGGCGCTACGGTAGTCGAACTTGACGAAAAATGGGTCTCCTCGGGGACTTGATGCATCCGAATTCTCCGGGTTTGTAGTAGTACTTAACGGGGATGGTGCTTGTCGATCCAGGTCTTTAGACATACTAGGCATTGGTGCCTTCGAGAAACTCGGCGTGTACAAAACATAGCGGATCAAGGTACCGGTTGCGGTCGTGTGAACGTTCAGTGAAGACAAACTTGCTGGTCTTGTCGAACTGAAGAGGTACTTGGCGTTTTGCAATCCGATATCCAGGGTCAAACATGTAGTCGTTCTTTGCGATGGAGTCGACCTTGACGTGTCCAGGGAGCGCTCAGGTCGGTGGATGTTCTTGGTCTTGCGGTTTGGAAGCCGGTACAAAGAGCTGCGGTTCATGGCGCTGGTCAACGAGTAGGAGAGGCGGGGTTGAGGATGACGGGTCCGGGCAGCGAGGAGGCGCGGCCATGGAGACTGGGCACGTCGCGCGACGCTGCACGGGAAGAGCGGCAGCAGGACGGAATGGCTACCCTCGCCCTTAGCGTGGAGCAAGGGAGGCGAAGCTCCTGGAGGCTGGAGGTGCCACGGACCTCGGGCGCACGAGGAGGAGCAGGGAAAAGAGGTCGGGCGGGTGGCGTGCTTGGGACGGCTGGACCTCGCCGAATCAAAGAAGGAGCGTCAGCGCAGGAGAGTTCAAGCGGCTCCCTAGGGGATCCCAGTGAGGACAGGGCGCGGGAGTTTGGCTGCTGCGGCGGAGCTCCTGCGCAGCGAGGCGGCATGCAGAGCTTGGGGCGCGAGGGTGCAGGGCGGCGGCCTGCGGCACCTGGCGGAGGAGGAGGAACTGCAGGGGAGCCGGGGTTTCAAGGCGAGGAGGAGGCCATGCCAAGGAGGCGCGGTGGCGTGGTGGATCAAGGGCCGGCGACAAGGCAAGGCGACGCAGGGAGCCTGCGAGGGAGGAGAGGGAGAAGAGCACAGGGAGATGGGCACGCCTCCTGGCGCGTGGGGGGGGTGGAAGGAGCGGCACGGGGACGGCAGGGGCGTGGTGCCTCGCTCCTCTCTCTGGCGAAGCAGGGAAGGAGGGGATCGAGGGAGAGGGCGCTGCGAGCGAATGGAGATGCAGATCGGGCCTCTCCTGGCGGCGCTGGTGGGAGGACGAGGGAAGGGAGTGGGGATCGGGCTAGGTTAGAATTATAGGTAGGTGGGCCGAGGAAGTGGACCTTGGAGCTGGCCCAGTGGGAAGGGTGCCAGCTGGGCCTCGGCCAACTGGTGCGACTGCTGGGCTCCCTCTCCCTTCCAAATTCTTTCCTTTCTTAATTTATTGTTTATATAAATAAATAACCAACAAAGGGGAAAATCCAGCGGTTTTTGGTTAGGAATATGATATACATAAATATATATATGGAACCCTGGATTTATGTAGGGTTTGAATAAATTGCTCTGGCATTTTTAGAAGGTAGAAAAATAATTAGAGTTTGAATTATTCTGAAACTTCAATCATTTTTGAACCTGACCAAAACAACTTCGAATGGGATGAAATTTGACAGAGAGGGTGTAGGAAAGAGGCAAGATTTATAGGGAAAAGATGAAAATTAATGGAGGAGGAATAAGGTCGCTTGCAAAGACATGAAAGAAGAAGGAAGTGAGAGGTGATGATGCATGGGTATGGCTTGAGAGAGAGATGACAAGGAAAATATATGAAGTTAAGTCGGATACAAGAAGAGTTGAAGAGTAATGTAATTGTGTGATGGGTGATTCCACGTTAATGGAATATTTACAATAGCTCCCTAATAATAGTAGGAGACTTTTATATGTTATAAAGAGAATTTCACCATGTGAACTCCCTCGATTTAAATGGATCAAAGATCCATGCCATTTAGTTAGTTGAGTTAAGAAAAGAAATGACATGATGGCATGATGACATGATGCAATGCACATGATGCAATGATGAATGCAATGGACCAAACAAATCACACGACGAAACCCGGAAACCACGGGAGGCATCTGAAGCTCCGGTCTTGGGGCGTCACACAGTTGCTCTAGCACTGACAGCGGCAGCAGCTCAGTCTGATCCAACTGAGGATTGGGCACCGACCGCGTCAGCGGATCCGTCTGATCTACCAGAGGATCGAGCATCGACAGCGGCACCTGCTCCGGCACCGGCACCAGTTCTATAAGGAGAACCATCTCCGGCAGCAGCAGCGGCTTCGACACCTGCACCAACACTTGCACTTGCATCTGCTCCGGCCCGTGCAGTTGCACCGGCAATAGACTGGGCTGCTGTTCGCACTTCATATACCAAAGTCCTTACAAAAACCGACATGTCCACCTTCTTGGTAAGCATTGGCCGCCCAAGTGCTTCGTTCTTTTTTCTTTCCATGTTGTTTCACATGATTCACTGTGTTGATCTAACTGTTTGGGTATGTCTTCTTGTTTGCAAACAGAGAATTTCTAGAGAAACGAGGGAGTTGTTCAACAATCCGGGCGACCGCGGCCAAGTTTCTCTTATCATGCGCAGCCTTGGTGTGAATGAACCCGCTCAATATACCGTAAGTACAAAGGATGGTCGCATGATGATTGATGCTAAAGGATGGTCAAGGTTCAAATCTAAATCATATCTTGCGGTAGGGGATGATGTCAAAATCGAACTTTCTCGGCAAGGAGAGCTGGTCCAAATCAACTTTGAAATTCTTTAGTAGCAACACGCAACTGCCGAACTGATCTATCCTCCGAGAGATTTTGATGTAATAATCTGGCATGGTGAAATAAGTGTCCTGTGTGTATAAGTAGTACGACAGTATTATTTATCACATGGTATATTGTTGATAGAATTGCAACTCTGATTGCTGGTTAGGAACAGTCATTCGATTTCATTCCAACGGCTGCCATGCTTTATTCAATTTTGTGTATTCGCCTTGCGACATCATCTAAAACCAGCGCCGTACCGATCGCTTGCAATATGAAAAGCGCTGAGGTAGAACACATGGGCCCCCAAACATGCAGGGTCGGCCTGTGGCCCAAAGTCCGGAACCATGAGCCTATCTGAGTATTATATTCTCAGCTGAACCCCCATAAAAAAAGCTGAACCCGCATAATGCCCGTGCGTTGTAGAGGGAGTATATTTCTCGGCAAGGTGAGCCTGTGATATAAAAGATTTGTATATTTCTTTACAGAGGGAGTATCTCTCTATCAAAAAATATATTTATGTGTAACTAGTTACTCCTGTCTTTCTACTTCCTTTCGCTGATATGTGGGGCAACCGGCAACGGGGTCCACGTGCCATATGCACAAATTAGAGTGCACAACTTCACGGTAGACACACCCCGGTCGTAGCGCCGCAGTAATGCCCAATGAGCCGTCAAATCACAACCCCCTTTCCAGCTTTAGCAGTAAGCTGGACGGACGAAGCGGCAATATTTCACTGGGCCTGAATACCCTTCTCCCTCGTCTGCTTGTTCAGAGAAAACCCCCTCTCGGCGATTGCATAGGGTTTTCTCATGGAGAACCAGGTACGAATTCTTCATCCATCCCCGATAAACCCAAGTCCCTTGGTCGCAGGTAATCCTAGGATGGCAGCCACCACCGTTGATGCATTTTTCTTCCTACTGAATCTAGTGTGTTTCATTTGTAGTGCCCAAAGTGCGAGTACCCTACAGGTTTCTGCGCCCTCGGCGAGACGCCACACTTGTTCCTTCTCATCCTAACACAGCATTTTGAAATGCACACAGTATGTTCCTAGAATCCTCTTTTCTATCCGGGAGGGTGGGGTTTTTTTGAACATGCTATGTTCTCATATTATTTTTCCCGCGGTGTATTATTTGCTCTACCAGAACACATGTGCTCAAGATGCTCGGCCTTGCCATAAATGAATACACTAGTTTAATGGTCACAGTGAAGACAAGCCATGGATATAAGTTCCGAGTTGGGTTCATGAACCAAGAAGATCGCTGCTTTTTTTATGGCCGAACTTGGATAAACTTTCTCAAGTGTTACGGACTGAAAGTTGGCGCACGAATGTTGATGGAAATAGAAAAACCTGGTCTCATCTTCACTGCGATCTTCCACCCCGACGTCGTTCCAATTGTTCATCCATGTTAGTTTTGTATCTGGTTCTTGGTTGTTGCCTCGATTACTTCTTAATCCACCTATTCTGTCTAACTAATCACAATTTAACTTTAGAAGTAGCAACGAATCTCTCACGAAGATGCTACTTCTAACTAATATTTTCTTATAATTGGTGGCATGTGTAAGTTTTTTCAGAGTTAAGCAGTCTGCTCGTTTGTTACTCTGTAATAACTCGGCTGTTACTAATGGCACCAAAGTTGAATGGATCGACATCCACAAGTTCCTACACTTTATTGATCGTCTTGAGGTCCTTGTGGGGCGTTTCAATGGTGAAAGGCCACGTGGGATATGTGTGCCACTACTGCACTCGTTGAACAGGTCCAACTGTCTCGAGAAACTTATGGTACAAGCTGTTTTCTGTTATATATGTTGTTCATAAACTATTGCTTATACACAGTTTTACAGCTGTGATCTTCTTGAAACAGGAACTGCCGAGTTCTATTGTTCCTACACAGATGCCTGACCATGGTCGGGTCAGACTTGCGCTTGGTCACAACATGATGTTTATGTCGACCTACTCAATTCCCCTTGGAGGTGAAAAGATACTTATTCATGGGTGGTCTCAAATAATGAAGGCCCGTCCATCTTGGAGAATAGGACAGAAGATTATGTTCATGCTTTTCCATGGCTCTAAAGCGAATATCCTATTTATTCACCATGTTGCGAGATGAAGCCGCTTTCAGAAGGTTGTGGATGCGCGGGGTGGCGCCTGGGCCTTGTCCTGGGGCTTGGCGGCCTCACCCTTGGTTAACTATAGGCAAAGTAGCACTGTTCGAGGCGTGCTTTGTACGGTTGAACCTGTATAAGTACTCATACTGCTTTCAGCTTTGGTTGTTAAGTGCGCCTACTGGTTTCGGTTAAGGTTGTTAAGTACTCCTGCTGCTTTTACAGTCTGTCGTGTTTCTTCAGTCCTGTCTTCCTCCAGCCGCCAAAACCAAACCAGCGCTGGCGGGGCCGCCTGCTTCCGCCTCCCACGGCTGGCTGCGCCTCAGCGCACGCATCACCGCCCCACCGTCTCCTAAATCGTTAACACCGACGTCCTCCGCGCGCTTTGGTGCGCTCGCCGCGGCGCTGCCCTCTCGTGTTATCAACATGGTCAACAAACAACAGGAATCGGCAGAAGTACGTGGAGAGGATGACAGTAGGGGCCCACCACGTCAGCGTATGGAAAAATAAAATGCTTCCTCCTAGTGTTTTCCTGACATCTGGGACCCACGACATTGTGAGCGTATATAGTCAATAGACAAGAGAACAGCACAAGATCGGCTGACACCTGGGACGTAGCTACTCGAGCAGTATTTTTTTGTTTGGTATTGTTGAGACGGAGCAGAGTTTGAACTAGGTTGTGGCCCGTCTAGCCCAGGCTTATATTTTATGTTCACCATGTGACCAGCCCAGCTATTTTTTCTTTGTGAAAATGAGCCCAGTTTATTTTTTCTGCAGAATACCCAATCCAGTCCTACTTATTTTTCTACGCCCTGATGGGCTGTAACTCTTTCAAGACGCCTGCAAATCTTGAAAGTAATATGAAATGGGTTGTAAATATAAAAACAGATGACAAATTGGAAATTACTTTATAATTTCTGAATTTTATTACATTTTCAGATTCCTATTTCACTGGGCATTAACCTAATTTAAATATATCTTCCAAGTACTTTAAATCTGGCTGGACATTTCGGTATTAATAATAGTTTGGAACCCACAGAAATATGCGAAATTGGCCTTGGCCAACCAAAAAAACAATTGCAATAAATTGCATAAGAAGTTGCCATGAGCTACATATAAATTATTAAAAAAAGAGGGAGTGGTCTGACTTGTGGGCCTGTTTAGTTGACGCGTATGCAAGATTTTTTTAGTTATTATATACGTCAACAAACGATTCTAGCAGACATAACCGTTGGATGTCAATCCAACGGCCGTCATGTTTCTTCAATCTCTGGTCTTCTTGCTCCAGCCGCCAAAGCAGCGCCGGTGGGACCGCCTACTCCCGCCTCCCGTGGCAGGCTGTGCTACCGCGCAGGCCTCAGCGCCCCCTACTACTCCCACCGCTGGCCAGGGCATCCCTCTACTCACCCACACCCCCTGTTATTCCGCGGCGACGTCAGCCTCACACCGCAGCCGAACCGGTGAACGCTCGTACTCCTCTCCGCGTGGGCATCCACTGCCGCGTCTTCCCCGGCTCCGCGTCGTCCCCTTCCTATGCCTCGCCGTCGTCCACCGCCGTGGTGCTCTCGGCGCGGTGTGGTCAATGTGGTCAACGACCGACTTCCATCGGAAGAGTACTGTACATGGAGAGGTTGACAGCTGGGTCCACGGCAACCACAAGGAAGTGCCTCCTTATTACGCAGAAAATAATTATTCCTCCACCTAACAGCGGGGACCCACCGGACGGGCCACCAGTATTTTGCGAAAAAAATCATTTCCCCCTGACTGCTGGGACCCACCGGACGGGCCACCGTATTTCACAAAAAAATGTTCCCCCCTGTTAGCTCGGACCCACCGGAAGTGCCTCCTTATTACGCAGAAAAAAATGAATACTCCCCCAGCTAGCTGGGACCCACCTTGGTGGGAGGCTGACTTGTGGGCCTACTAAGTTGACGGGGACGAAGGGCTTTGTCAACTTAGTCAATATGAACGATTCTAGCTCCAGTGACCGTACGATGTCCATCCAACGGCCGTAGTGCTTCTTCAACCTATGGTCTTCTTGCTCCAGCCGCCCAAAGCAGCGCCGGTCGTGTTGCATGCTCCTACCTCCCGTAGCTGGCTATGCTGCCGCGGAGGCCTCACCGCCCCCTACTATTCCCACCGATGGCCAGGCCCTGCGGTGACGGCAGCCTCACACCGCAGCCGAACCAGTGAACCCTCGTACTCCTCTCCGCGCGGGCTTCCACTGCCGCGTCTTCCCCGGCTCCGCGTCGTCCCCTTCCTAGGCCTCGCCGTCGTCCACCGCCGTGGTGCTCTCGGTGCAGCGTGGTCAATGTGGTCAACGACCGACTTCCATCGGAAGAGTACTGTGCGTGGAGACGCTGACAGCTGGGTCCATGGCCGCAGCAAGGAAGTGCCTCCTTATTACGCGTAAAATAATTATTCCACCACCTGATAGCGGGGACCCACCGGACAGGCCACCGTATTTCGTGAAAAAACGTTTGCCCCTGACTGTTGGGACCCACAAGCTACATCTTTGCACGCAAGGAAGTGCCTGACAGTCGGGACCCACCTTGTCGAAGCGTACGTAGCGTTGTCATTCTGGTCGCGAACGTACGTACATATATACTGGTCGATGTAGAGGCGTGCACGTGTCATAGTAGAGGCGCGCATGTAGCATGTACACGTACGTACAGCGGCCTGGGTGCAAGAAAGAAAATATGGCCACGTATGTGTACATACGGGCGAGGTCTTGAACGCCTACTCGCGCATACGTACGGCCAGGGCTCGTGTACATGGCTGGGTCGGAACAGAGAAACATTATCGTCGTCGTGTTCATGGGGAGGCAACGGAATGCGTCGTGTTCATGGGGAGGCAACGTAATGCGCCGTGTTCATGGGGAGGCAACGGAATGCGTCGTGTTCATCGGGAAGGCTTGGACGGAACAGGCGATGGAAACGAGGCCTGGCGTACCGCAGAACGGAGGAAACGGCCTTGTGTTCGACCGGCCACGTTCGAAACGGGATCCTGTTCATCGGGAGGGGTCTGGCGTACCGCAAAACGGAGGAAACGGACCTCCTACGGTCGAAACGGGGGTCCTGCTGATCGGGAGGGGTGTGGCGTACCGCAAAACGGACGAAACGGACTTGTGCTGGAGCGCTACGGTCGAAACGGGGGTCCTGTTCATCGGGAGGTGTGTGGCGTACCGCAAAACGGGACTCCACGGGACACTGTTCATCTCCACCGTCAACCCCCTCCAGTCTCCATGAGCTACTGTTCATCCACAGTCGACCTCCTCCAGCCTCCACCTGCGACTGTTCATCCACGGGCTCCAGTTCATCTAGCCTCCATCGCGCGCTACTCCACCGGCTACTGTTCAACCAGCCCTCTCCATGGGCTCCTGTACAACCACCCCTTCACGGGCTACTGTTCATCCTGCCCTCCACCGTCTACTGTTCATCCTGCCCTCCACGGGGTGGTCCTGTTCATCCAGCCCTCCACGGGGTCCTGTTCATCCCGCCCCAACCAGCTCGATTCGGGGTCCTGTTCATCCAAAGGCAACACCACGGGGTCCTATTCATCCACCCCCACCAGGAACTATTCATCCAACACCACGGGGTCCAGTTAGCAGCAGTAGCGAAGGAATCGCTCGATCGGGTTCAGTTAACAGCCATCGATCGATCACTCGGGTTCAGTAACGCGTAGGCTGCAGTGCAATCGCTCAGGCTCAGTTAGAGCCCAACGCCTCGCTCGGGTTCAGTTAGAGCCAACGCCTCGCACACACGCGCGTACGTGTACGAGAGAAGCGCGCATCGCTCGGCCCCCGACCTCCCACCGTAACCGGGAACTCCCCGAAATTTTCCTCGCCCTCGCTTCTACCACGGTTTTTTCCGTCATGGACGGCCCAAAGAATGTCATGCAACTGCGTCTCCAGCCCGCCCAGGACGAAAAGCCCATTTTCTGTCATGAGTTTTTGTCATAGAAGTAGGAGCCCACCACATCTATGATGTAACCGGGTTTTGTCACAATTATCGTCATAGAAGTGTCATATGTATGACGAAAATAATTTCGTTCGGCCCAAAATGTCACGGATGTGTCTTTTTTTGTAGTGATGGTGCTACTTTGAAGCACAAGTGTGGTAAAAGGATAGTAACATTGCCCCTTCTCTCTTTTTCTCTCTTTTTTTGTTTTTTTGGGCCTTCTCTCTTTTTTTGGCCTTCTCTTTTTTTATTTTTATTTTTTTCGTCCAGAATCTCATCCCGACTTGAGGGGGAATCATAGTCTCCATCATCCTTTCCTCACTGGGGCAATGCTCTAATAATGATGATCATCACACTTTTATTTACTTACAACTCAATATTATAACTCGATACTAGAACAAAGATATGACTCTATATGAATGCCTCTGGCGGTGTACCGGGATGTGCAATGATCTAGCGTAGCAATGACATCAAAAAACGGACAAGCCATGAAAACATCATGCTAGCTATCTTCCGATCATGGAAAGCAATATGACAATGAATGCTCAAGTCATGTATATGATGATGATGGAAGTTGCATGGCAATATATCTCGGAATGGCTATGGAAATGCCATGATAGGTAGGTATGGTGGCTGGTTTTAGGAAGGTATATGGTGGGTTTATGGTATCGGCGAAAGTTGCGTGATACTAGAGAGGCTAGCAATGGTGGAAGGGTGAGAGTGCGTATAATCCATGGACTCAACATTAATCATATAGAACTCACATACTTATTGCAAAAGTCTATTAGCTATTGAAACAAAGTACTACGCGCATGCTCCTAGGGGGGTAGATTAGTAGGAAAAGACCATTGCTCGTCCCCGACCGCCACTCATAAGGAAGACAATCAATAAATAAATCATGCTCCGACTTCGTTACATAACGGTTCACCATACGTGCATGCTACGGGAATAACAAACCTCAACACAAGTATTTCTACTAATACACAATACCCACTAGCATGACTCTAATATCACCGTCTTTATATCGCAAAAATATTACAAGGAATCAAACATATTATATTCAGTGATCTACAAGTTTTATGTAGGATTTTATGACTAACCATGTGAATAACCAGTTCCTGTCATCTCTCTAAATAGATATAAGTGAAGCAAGAGAGTTTAATTCTTTCTACAAAAGATATGCCTGTGCTCTAACAAATATAAGTGAAGCAAAAGAGCATTCTACAAATGGCGGTTTTCTATGTAAAGAGAAAGAGGCAATCCAAACTTCAAATGATATAAGTGAAGCCCATGAAGCATTCTATAAAGCCGTACTCAAAAGATATAAGTGAAGTGCAAAGAGCATTCTATAAATCAACCAAGGACTATCTCACACCAGCATGGTGCATAAAAGAAAAATGAAAACTAGATGCAAAAGATGCTCCAAGATTTGCACATATCGCATGAACGAAACGAATCCGAAAACATACCGATATTTGTTGAAGAAAGAGGGGATGCCTTCCGGGGCATCCCCAATCTTAGACGCTTGAGTCTCCTTGAATATTTACTTGGGGTGCCTCAGGCATCCCCAAGCTTGAGCTCTTGCATCTCTTCCTTCTTCTCACATCGAGACCTTCTCGATCATCGAACACTTCATCCACACAAAACTTCAACAGAAAACTCGGTAAGATCCGTTAGTATAATAAAGCAAATCACTACTCTAAGTACTGTTGCAAACCAATTCATATTTTTTTCATTGTGTCTACTGTAATATAACTTTTCCACTGATATAAATCGTTAGTTTCATCAAAACAAGCAAACTATGCATCAAAAACAGAATCTGTCTAAAACAGAACAGTCTGTAACAATCTAAACATTCACCATAATTATGATACTTGAAAAATTCTGCCAAAATTAGGAAAAATAAACAATTTGTATAGAAAGACAGTGCAAAAAGAATCAGAACCATTTCACGTTCCAGCTAAAAATTTAAAATCGCGCACTACAGCCAAAGTTTCTGTCCTGCACCGTACAAACCATCAAGCAAATGTAAACATCCTAAAGGCAAACCTTGGCACATTATTTTTATAATACAATGGAATTGTACAAGGGTATAATTATTTTTATTGAAAAGTTTCTATAATCAAGATTCACAAAGTTTCCGTGAGCATGAACAAAGTTCAAGGAGCTCTCCCACTTCAACAATGCTTGTCTTTCTCACTTTCACTTTCCTTTTTGAAAAAGTTTTGGGTTCCCCTCTTTATTTTTGTTGTTTTTAAACTATATCAAAGCACTCAACAGAAATAAATGACTCTCTAAAACTTCTGGGTTGTCTCCCTGGCAGCGCTTTCTTTAAAGCCATTATGCTAGGCATATAGTGCTCAAGTAATGAATCCACCCGGATCCCAATGTATATCAAAGCCAATTTTAATTAACAATGATTTGTAATTTAGTAGTGAGCACAAAGCAACATATATCATGTAACTACGAAGTCTAACTCTCTTCCTATGCATCGGCATGTCATAAAATAACAATGCATGCACACATAGTAAAGGCCAATGCATAGTATAAACAGTTTCTTGCAATTTTATCATATTGGAAACATATAGAGGTGGAGATATAGTTCCTCCCTCATGATAATTGCAAGTAGGAGCAGCAAGCACATGCATATTATATTCATCAAAATCATCATGTGCAATGGTATAAGGCAACCCATCAATATAATCCTTAATAAGGGTAAACTTCCCTGATATAGTGTACTTGGGGGAATTCAAAAAGATAATAGGACAATCATGCGTGGGTGCAATAGCAACAATTTCATGTTTAGCATATGGAATTATAGCAAGTTCATCTCCATAAGCATAATTCATATTGGCATCTTGGCCGCAAGCATAGCAAGCATCATCAAAAAGGGATATTTCAAAAGAATCAACGGGATCATAGCAATTATCATAGCATTCATCCTTCGGTAAGCATGAAGGGAAATTAAACAATGTATGAGTTGAAGAGTTATTCTCATTAGAAGGTGGGCACGGGTAATCAATCCGCTCTTCCTCCTTTTGTTCTTCGCTCTCCTCCTCATCTTTTTCATCCAATGAGCTCACAGTTTCATCAACTTCTTCTTCCATAGATTCCTGCAAAATATTAGTCTCTTCTTGCCTAGCGGAGACTTTCTTAATAAGTGCATTAATATAGGAATTATATTCATAATTATCATAGCAATATTTTAGAATAGCTAAATTTTCAGGCCTATAAACATCATCATCAAAAGCTTCATACTTTTCAAACAAAGATTCAATTTCATAAGCACCCTTAAAAGCAACAAATTCTTCTATATGTTCCACATCATAGTAATCATATATACCATTAGCATAAGAAGCTAAGGTTTCATTATCATTAAATTGTAACATCCCAAATTTTCAATTTGGAATGTTATACACTAGATCATATGCATATCATATTTTCTTGCATTTTGGTTGATCCTAGAAATTTCACGCAACTCAAGGACCCTCGGGGAGAGTTGGAGATTTCGTTATTTTCATATTTGAGAGTTCTCTCGAATTTTGAAAATAGGATCATTTGATTTATTTATTTTATCTTCAATAATTTTTCCGGTGTCAAAATATATGAGAGAGGGAATAATATGACTTTCCCAAATTTAGGAAAAATGAAGATATAATAAATAGATCAATTTTGCTTTCCGGTGTTTATTTGCACTTTATTTGGATAGGGAAAAATGTGCGTTTTCAAAAATTGCATTTTAGGTCCGGAGAAAAGTTCATTTTGTTCGGCTCATTTTTAGGAGTCGGGGAAAATTTACTTTAGATTTTTCGGAGTTCGTTTAGATCCCTTTTTGTTTTTTTTTCTGCACGAGGAAACTATTTAAAAAAAATTGAGCAGCGCCTTGGGCCAAAGGCCCAAGCCAAGCCACCTACCGCCGCGCTCCCAAGCGCCAGGCGCCGAGCCAGGAGCCGGTCGGCCGCCGCCACCTCTTGCTAGGACCGAATCCTTTTAGGATTCTAGGGCGCCCCCTTGTCCCCTTTTCCTTATTTCATTTTCTTTAGTCCTACTCCGTTTATTTTCTAGACCTTTCCTACTCCTATTCTAATTCCTTGTCCTCTACCCCAAGTAAACCCTTCCCCTCCCCAATATAAATACCCAAGCCCCCCCCCCCCCTCTAAACACATCAAATCAAAGCACTCCTCCACACCGCGCCTTGCACCGCCGCCGCGCCGCATCACACCGCGCCCTGCGTCACCGCCGCCGCGCCGCCACACCCGCGCCGCCACCCCACACCCGCGCCGCCGCCGCACCTTGCCGCCGCCACCCCACACCCGCGCCGCCGCCGCACCTTACCGCCGCCGCCCCACACCCGCGCCGCCCGCCGCACCTTGCCCACGCCGCCGCCCTACGCCGACGCCGCCGGAGCCCCTCACCGGAGACCTCGCCAAGGTTGCCCCGCGCTACATCTATTCTTTTTCTCGGATCGTTTTCTTCTAATCGTTCCGATTCTTTTCTTCTCTAAACCGTTCCGGTTTTCTAGATCAGTTTTTCGATCGGTTTTTCTTCTCCGAAACCCTAGATCGGATTCGTTTTCTTCTCCGATTTAGTTGCCTTTGGACCGTTCGCCGGACCGTTCGTCCTAACGAACGTGATCACCGGATTCTTCTAGGTTAACGAACGTCCGTTCGTTTAACCGTTCTTCTTTTTCTTTTCGTCGGATTTATTCCGCGATCGCGATCTCAGATCCGATCTTCTTCCTATGTCTATCTTTTCGCTCGTTTATCGGAATCAGGTGATTCAAGCGCCTGGAGTTTCGTCTCGAAACCGCCGTTCCGTCTAATCAACTTGAACAAGCTTTTGTTACAGTAAAATTTTGACCTAGTTTCAACTTGCTAGAACCGAGTTGTTTTCTTCCGCCGTTTGTTTTTCGTTCTTTCTTTGCAACCGGAGTTCTTAAGTTGAACTACCTGGTTCGATCTCTTGTTCGAGTTTTACCTGTGCATTAGATGAGTACTTATTGTATGCTTGTTGTTTGTCTGCGATAGATTACCCGGATTGCGCCGCTTGTTACTTCGAAACCCTAGGACTCGCGGATCATCAGCAAGGCAAGTAACACTTTGATCATACCTTTTCTACAACCCATGTTTTATTGCATTAGATAATCCTCACACATTGCATGATGGATCAAGGCTAACACTTTGATCATACCTTTTCTACAACCCGCATTAGATCAATCCTCACACATTGCATGATTAGGATCTAATTAAATTGTGGGATGGGAAGTAGATGAGGTAGTACCTATTACCTGTATTATTATGAAACCTTTGGGAGTTACTCTACGTTTGCTTATATTGCCATGCTATGCTAGTAGACGTGGATTGGGTGAGTGATATCCATGACAGATGTGAGATTGATAATTTTAATGGTTTATCTAAGGTGGCAACTTAAACACACATCTGGGTGGATTGAGGCACCTGATGTCTATCAGGACTTGCCTGTTTTTTTGGACCGCCACCCAGGCTCAAAGGGATCATAAGATCTTTCATGCTAGAAACTTCCGTGTGCAGCCACATGCTACTATGGGCTCTGGCATAGTTGACTAAGTTGTGCGAACTCTTACGGGGTGGACTAGCAGATGTAGGATACGGTCTCACACTGGTAAGGTGCTAGCGCTTCTGAACAGACTGTGTTCCTTACTCACCACGGTCCAGTGACGAATTGGTTTACCCCCTACGAATATCCTTGGACGGCTATGGTTTCACTCTTTTTATATATCGAAATAATGATGGATTGCAACAGCGGATTGTCCGCGATGGCGGAGTCCAATACAGCCATCCTTCTGCTATATTCATAGCAGATGTTTAGGTGCGCATGCAGGTCTGTTAAGCCCAATCAACAAAGGTTACCACCTTTAAATGTGGGTACCGGTACCACCCCCACATTGTTCATAAGCCGCTCGTCATATGCATGTCTTCTTGCATGAATAAGACTTATGTCTCTGCAGGTCTCATATGCCGATGTTTCGTTTCTCAAAGCCAACCAGATGTACTGTGGCCGTGCCAGATAAGGGGTATATGGCGTAACATGAAATATCAGAGGCGATTCGGAGTCTGGATTCGAGGTCATTGCTGGAGTTGAAACAGCTTGCGTCAATCCTCTGCAGAGTAACAAACTAATCATGATTAGCCGTGTCCCCGGTTATGGACAACTTGAGTATCTAGTACTTGAATATCATGTGAATCTCAACATGTTACTTCTAATTAATGTTATTGGGTTTTAATTACTTTTAATTGGGATTGAGAATGCTGTCAACCATTCTCAATGTTTCACAACCACCATGATAGTTAAATAAATTTATTCCTTTGCAGTAGGGAAAAACTGGCTTTACGCAAAACTGTAACCATAGAGCTTTCCACCAGCCATATATGCATGTAGTATAGCTGTTTCATTCCATTACTCTCTATGTGTTACTTTGCCAGCATATTCCATGTGCTGACCCGTTTTCGGGCTGCAACGTTAATGTTGCAGACTTTTCAGACGACGATTGAGGCGTTTAGGTCGTGGTTCTATACTCAGTGATGCCGCTGGAGTTGATGGACCCATTTATCTTCCGAGTCTTCCGCTGTTATCGATATTAGATGGCCTTCAGCCATATTTATTGTAATAAGTTCTTTCTGAGCCATCGATGTAATAAGTGTGTGATTGAAACTCTGCTATAAAACCTCGATGTACTGTGTGGTGTCAGCATTACTGATCCAGGGATGACACCGTAGCACAGTAGACGTGATCCATTCGGGTCAGGTCACTACAGAGATGGTATCAGAGCACACGCTGACTGTAGGACACGACCACTAAGTTAAAGCCATAGATCACCCTTCTCTTCTCATTTTCTAACTCCTCATCTTTTCTACTCTATTAGGATGACGAATGTGAAGATTAAGTACGCTCAACCGGATGAAGGCACACCATTTGGATTTCACCTGAAGGAAGTCACCAAGTACCTGAACATTGGATTACCAAGCTTCACGGGAACCTTCAACGCCACTCTGCCTGAAGAGGAGCGCTGGAAGATTCAAGCTCACGTTCCGGGAAGAACATTCGCGCCAATCACGAAGCCCATAGATAGTGTTTTCAATGCACCAACCTGGAGTCTAGGAAGGAGCATGGCAGCTCATATCACCATAGGACGCATTGGAGAAGTTTATCAAGAAGACCTCAAGGACACTATCTACCAGATTTGCGGATGCCGTGATGAACAATGATAGTTAGTCAGCACCAAGAAGGATAGATCCATTGCATCTTTCATCCAGGAGTTAAACCAGCACATTCGACGCCACGAGAACCAGATGTGCAATGATATGGTAGAGTTGAAGAATGCGAATGCAAGGATCATTGAGCTAGAAGGAGAACTAAAGTCTACACGCAAGGACTACATGGACGAGATCGTAGCTCTAGCAAGGCAAAATGGCGATCTTAAGCAGGAGATTGAAGAACTCAAGAGGAAGTTAGCATCCCAGGAGGAAGACGAGTACGTCGCATGTCCAGACAACTACATCATCATCGACGACACCGATTCGGATCCAAGTGAACCCGACTTTGAAGACGAAGCTGGAGTAGATATCATGGAGTCTTCCACCAGTTCAAATTTCTAGATGACCACCAGATAGTAATAGTATTCCCCCATGTAAACACATTATAGTCGAGCACTTTTGCGATAGTTAGACCGTTTGTAAGCCCTTGTTTGATTGATTGAAGTGAATTGTGTGCTTTTGCCTCATGTGCATATGGGTAGTGTTTTCCCTTTAGACCCCCTCTATTCTTAATTCTCGTCTTTTCTAAACCCTCAGATGCCTCCGAGACGTGACAATGGATTTCTACCGGAGCTCACTCAGTTGATCCAGCAGCAGAATCAATTGATGCAGATGTTAGTTCAGAATCAGCACAACAACAACCCACCACCACCACCACCACCTGTTGACCACTTAGCCCGTTTCCTTAGGCTGAATCCGCCGGTGTTTTCCAGTAGCACCGAGCCAATAGTAGCAGATGATTGGCTCCGCAAGATAGGAAGGGAGTTGACCACTGCAGGATGCACGGATGGTGAGAAAGTGAAGTTTGCCGCTCACCAGCTTGACGGACCCGCGGCAGCATGGTGGGAGAATTTCATAGCCACTTATCCAGTTGACACTCTCACATGGGATCAGTTTCAGCAAGCTTTCTGCACTGCCCATGTTTCAGCAGGAGCTATGGCCATAAAGAAGCGTGAGTTTCGCAACTTACGCCAAGGAGGAAGGACTGTTGGCCAGTATGTGGAAGAGTTTAGTAAGCTAGCCCGTTATGCCCCAGATGACGTTGCTACGGATGCAGCCAAGCAGGAGAAGTTTCTGGAAGGATTGAATGATGAACTAAGCATGTAGTTGATGGTAGCAAGTTTCAACAACTACCAGGAGTTGGTAGATCGTGCCATCATGATTGAAGGGAAGCAACAGCAGATTGAGAACCGTAAGAGGAAGTATGGACAGGGGAAGTATAACTCTGGAGCCCAGCAGAAGCCCCGTTTTACCCCTAAACCGGGATTTAAGTTTCAGCACACCCATGGAGGAGGTAGCTCGCACAACCATAATGGCCACAAGAATGGTAATGGGAATGGAGGAAGCAACGGCCAGAACCGAACAACCCCATCAACCCCAACCAAGAGAGACCTGAGTCAAGTCACCTGTTTCAAGTGTTCGAAGACCGGACATTATGCCAATGAATGTCCTGAAGGCCAGAATGGAAATGGCAATGGAAGCTCTGGGAACAAGCCAAACCCTTTCAATAGGGGACAGGTGAACCACGTTAATGTGGAGGAGATTGAAGATCAGCCCGATGCAGTAATCGGTAAGTTTTTGGTTAAGTCATTTACTGCATTCGTTCTTTTTGATGCTGGTGCATCGCATTCATACATATCAAGGGGATTTGTGGAAAAGTATAGCCTGCCCACTAGGATTCTTAAAACACCGATGCTGGTAAGCTCGCCAGGAGCAGAATACATGGCCAGACAAGGATGTTTTCAAGTACCATTAAGTATAGGAAGGCATGTATTCCCAACGGATTTAATTATTCTGGAATCCCAAGGTCTGGATGTGATTCTTGGTATGGATTGGCTGTCGATGTATGGAGGAAACATCGATTGCGCCAGTAAGACAATTTTGCTTACCACACCAGAAGGAAGAAGGATCAAGTATGTATCCCGGCATGTGCCAAACAGGACACAAGTGAATTGCTTATCAGGAGTTGTGCAGGAGGAAGTACCAGTGGTAAAGGATTTTCCTGATGTATTTCCTGAGGAATTACCAGGCATGCCACCGGATAGAGACATTGAGTTTTTGATTGAGTTATTGCCAGGTACAGGCCCAATATCGAAGCAACCGTACCGGATGCCAGCAAAGGATTTGGTGGAAATTAAGAATCATATTAAGGAGTTATTGGATAAAGGTTACATTCGCCCAAGTTCTTCACCTTGGGGATCACCCGTACTTCTAGTGGAAAAGAAGGATGGATCATTAAGGATGGTTGTAGATTATCGGGGATTGAATGAAGTAACCATCAAGAACAAGTACCCACTGCCGATGATTAATGATCTATTTGATCGATTGCAAGGAGCTAAAGTGTTTTCCAAGATCGATTTGCGATCAGGGTACCATCAGTTGAAGATTCGAGAGCAGGACATACCTAAGACAGCATTCACCACGAGATATGGACTGTATGAGTATACCGTTATGTCATTTGGATTGACTAACGCACCTGCCTATTTTATGAACCTGATGAACAAAGTGTTTATGGAGTTTTTGGATAAGTTCGTCGTAGTGTTCATTGATGACATCCTAGTTTATTCAAAGAATGAAGAGGAGCATAAGGAACATTTGCGTTTGGTTCTGGAGAAATTAAGGGAACATCAGTTATATGCCAAATTCAGCAAATGTGAGTTTTGGTTGAAGGAAGTTGGATTCCTCGGACACGTTATATCCGGAGAAGGTATAACAGTTGACCCCACAAAGGTTGATACCGTAACCGAATGGGAAGCACCAACAACAGTTGGAGAGATCCGGAGTTTTCTTGGACTCGCAGGATACTACCGGAGATTTATTGAGAATTTCTCAAAAATTGCGAAGCCTATGACGGAGTTGTTGAAGAAGGATACTAAGTTCAAATGGACTGAGGAGTGTGAGGCTAGTTTCCAGGAGTTGAAGAAACGATTGGTTACCTCACCGGTATTGATTTTGCCAGATCAGACCAAGGATTATGAGGTGTATTGCGACGCTTCACGTTGAGGACTTGGAGCAGTGCTTATGCAGGAAGGGAGAGTTGTTTCGTATGCATCACGACAACTGAAGCGCATTAGTTGAATTATGCCACGCATGATTTGGAGTTAGCAGCCGTAGTGCATGCATTGAAGACGTGGAGACATTTCCTCATTGGAAATCATTGTGAGGTGTACACGGATCATAAGAGTTTGAAGTACATTTTCACTCAGAAGGAGTTGAACCTCCGACAGAGGAGATGGTTGGAGCTCATCAAGGATTATGACATGAGATTACATTACCATCCCGGAAAAGCTAATGTAGTAGCTGACGCATTGAGCCGTAAGAGCCATGTCAATACCCTAGTGACGGGGAAAATACCAAAGGAGTTAGCAGAAAACCTTCGTAAGCTATGTTTGGAAATAGTTCCGAGAGGCTATGTAGCAGCATTGGAGATTCAGTCAACATTGATGAATAAGATCAGAGAAGCTCAGAAATCTGACAAGGAGATTGCTTCCATAAAAGAGAGAATGAGCGAAGGAAAAGCAAATGGATTTCGTGAGGATGAGCACGATACCTTATGGTTTGAGGACCGTGTTTATGTGCCCAATGACCCGGAGATCAGGAAGTTGATTTTGCAGGAGGCACATAATTCACCATATTCGATTCACCCAGGGAATACCAAGATGTATTTGGATTTGAAGGAAACATTCTGGTGGACCGGAATGAAGAAGGATATTGCAGCGTATGTAGCAGTTTGTGACGTATGTCAGAGAGTAAAAGCAGAACATCAAAAGCCAGCAGGATTGTTACAACCACTGCCGATACCCGAATGGAAGTGGGATAAGATAGGCATGGATTTTATCATAGGGCTACCCAGGACAAAAGCCGGATATGACTCGATATGGGTAGTAGTTGATCGTTTGACGAAGGTAGCACATTTCATTCCAGTTAAGACCACTTACACCAGTGCTAAGTTGGCAAAGATATACATGACTAGAATCGTTTGTTTGCATGGAGTTCCGAGGAGTATCGTATCAGATAACAGTTTCGTTCCATGACAACAGTAACGAAGTTGGAGACCGTCAATTCTTTGGACCAGATTTGATTAAGGAGTCAGAACGGAAGGTTAAGTTGATTCGCGATAGGCTCAAGGTAGCCCAGTCCAGGCAGAAGAGCTATGCAGATTCTAAACGCAAGGAGACAGTTTACGAAACCGGAGACGGAGTTTATCTTCGAGTATCCCCACTTCGAGGAGTTAAGCGCTTTGGAGTTAAGGGATAGTTAGCACCGCGTTTCGTTGGACCGTTTAAGATCGTGAAACGTATGGGAGAAGTCGCATATAAGTTGGAATTACCAGAAGGACTGTCAGGAGTTCATGATGTATTCCATGTTTCTCAGCTGAAGAGATGTCACGCCGAGATGGCGGAGGTACCGCTAAGAGATACCGTACCGCTTGAAGCGATTCAGTTGAAGGACGATTTAACATATGAGGAGAAGCCAGTCAAGATTCTCGAGTTTGCCAGCAGAGTTACTCGCAGCAAGGTTATCAAGTTTTGCAAAGTTCAGTGGAACCACCACTCAGAAGATGAAGCCACCTGGGAGAGAGAAGAAGATTTGCTCAAAGACCACCCTCACCTATTTTCTAGCCAACCCGAATCTCGAGGGCGAGATTCATCTTAAGGGGGGTAGGTTTGTAACATCCCAAATTTTCAATTTGGAATGTTATACACTAGATCATATGCATATCATATTTTCTTGCATTTTGGTTGATCCTAGAAATTTCACGCAACTCAAGGACCCTCGGAGAGAGTTGGAGATTTCGTTATTTTCATATTTGAGAGTTCTCTCGAATTTTGAAAATAGGATCATTTGATTTATTTATTTTATCTTCAATAATTTTTCCGGTGTCAAAATATATGAGAGAGGGAATAATGACTTTCCCAAATTTAGGAAAAATGAAGATATAATAAATAGATCAATTTTGCTTTCCGGTGTTTATTTGCATTTTATTTGGATAGGGAAAAATGCGCGTTTTCAAAAATTGCATTTTAGGTCCGGAGAAAAGTTCATTTTGTTCGGCTCATTTTTAGGAGTCGGGGAAAATTTACTTTAGATTTTTCGGAGTTCGTTTAGATCCCTTTTTGTTTTTTTTCTGCGCGAGGAAACTATTTAAAAAAAAATTGAGCAGCGCCTTGGGCCAAAGGCCCAAGCCAAGCCACCTACCGCCGCGCTCCCAGGCGCCCGGCGCCGAGCCAGGAGCCGGTCGGCCGCCGCCACCTCTTGCTAGGACTGAATCCTTTTAGGATTCTAGAGCGCCCCCTTGTCCCCTTTTCCTTATTTCGTTTTCTTTAGTCCTACTCCGTTTATTTTCTAGATCTTTCCTACTCCTATTCTAATTCCTTGTCCTCTACCCCAAGTAAACCCTTCCCCTCCCCAATATAAATACCCAAGCACCCCCCCTCTAAACACATCAAATCAAAGCACTCCTCCACACCGCGCCTTGCACCGCCGCCGCGCCGCATCACACCGCGCCCTGCGTCACCGCCGCCGCGCCGCCACACCCGCGCCGCCACCCCACACCCGCGCCGCCGCCGCACCTTGCCGCCGCCACCCCACACCCGCGCCGCCGCCGCACCTTACCGCCGCCGCCCCACACCCGCGCCGCCGCCCTACGCCGACGCCGCCGGAGCCCCTCACCGGAGACCTCGCAAGGTTGCCCCGCGCTACATCTATTCTTTTTCTCGGATCGTTTTCTTCTAATCGTTCCGATTCTTTTCTTCTCTAAACCGTTCCGGTTTTCTAGATCAGTTTTTCGATCGGTTTTCTTCTCCAAAACCCTAGATCGGATTCGTTTTCTTCTCCGATTTAGTTGCCTTTGACCGTTCGCCGGACCGTTCGTCCTAACGAACGTGATCACCGGATTCTTCTAGGTTAACGAACGTCCGTTCGTTTAACCGTTCTTCTTTTTCTTTTCGTCGGATTTATTCCGCAATCGCGATCCTCAGATCCGATCTTCTGTCTAGTCTTTCTTTTCGCTCGTTTATCGGAATCAGGTGATTTAAGCGCCTGGAGTTTCGTCTCGAAACCGCCGTTCCGTCTAATCAACTTGAACAAGCTATTGTTACAGTAAAATTTTGACCTAGATTCAACTTGCTAGAACCGAGTTGTTTTCTTCCGCCGTTTGTTTTTTTCATTCTTTCTTTGCAACCGGAGTTCTTAAGTTGAACTACCTGGTTCGATCTCTTGTTCGAGTTTTACCTGTGCATTAGATGAGTACTTATTGTATGCTTGTTGTTTGTCTGTGATAGATTACCCGGATTGCGCCGCTTGTTACTTCGAAACCCTAGGACTCGCGGATCATCAGCAAGGCAAGTAACACTTTGATCATACCTTTTCTACAACCCATGTTTTATTGCATTAGATCAATCCTCACACATTGCATGATTAGGATCTAATTAAATTGTGGGATGGGAAGTAGATGAGGTAGTACCTATTACCTGTATTATTATGAAACCTTTGGGAGTTACTCTACGTTTGCTTATATTGCCATGCTATGCTAGTAGACGTGGATTGGGTGAGTGATATCCATGACAGATGTGAGATTGATAATTTTAATGGTTTATCTAAGGTGGCAACTTAAACACACATCTGGGTGGATTGAGGCACCTAATGTCTATCAGGACTTGCCTGTTTTTTTTGGACCGCCACCCAGGCTCAAAGGGATCATAAGATCTTTCATGCTAGAAACTTCCGTGTGCAGCCACATGCTACTATGGGCTCTGGCATAGTTGACTAAGTTGTGCGAACTCTTACGGGGTGGACTAGCAGATGTAGGGGATGTAGGTGTACCGGTCTACCCCACATGTAAGGTGCTAGTGCTTCTGAAAGACTATGTCTCGGTCATCTGTCTTCTCAAACACCATGTAGTGCGAGAAAACAAACGGAGGCGATCGAGTCATGTGGGGAAAAGTGCGCAACCTCTGCAGAGTAACAAACTAATCATGATTAGCCGTGTCCCCGGTTATGGACAACTTGAGTATCTAGTACTTGAATATCATTGTGAATCTCAACATGTTACTTCTAATTAATGTTATTGGGTTTTAATTACTTTTAATTGGGATTGAGAATGCTGTCAACCATTCTCAATGTTTCACAACCACCATGATAGTAAATAAAATTTATTCCTTTGCAGTAGGGAAAAATTGGCTTTACGCAAAAACTGTAACCATAGAGCTTTCCACCAGCCATATATGCATGTAGTATAGCTGTTTCATTCCATTACTCTCTATGTGTTACTTTGCCAGCATATTCCATGTGCTGACCCGTTTTCGGGCTGCAACGTTAATGTTGCAGACTTTTCAGACGATGATTGAGGCATTTAGGTCGTGGTTCTATACTCAGTGATGCCGCTGGAGTTGATGGACCCATTTATCTTCCGAGTCTTCCGCTGTTATCGATATTAGATGGCCTTCAGCCATATTTATTGTAATAAGTTCTTTTTGAGCCATCGATGTAATAAGTGTGTGATTGGAACTCTGCTATAAAACCTCGATGTACTGTGTGGTGTCAGCATTACTGATCCAGGGATGACACCGTAGCACAGTAGACGTGATCCATTCGGGTCAGGTCGCTACATTCACATGAAAAGGGAAGGTGTGGAGCCTTCATCCTAGAGCAACAAGTATAATCATATCTCAAGCATAGTTTCCTAGCATACCAATACAATATATAAATTTGATTCCATAATATTTTCCCTTTTTGTGTCAAGCGATAATCCCTAAAGTATTCACGTTGATCCAACGTTACTCCCATTACCAGATTGAATGAGGTTTTCTCAGGATTATCAAAGTGGTACATAAGATTTTTCACACATTGAGCATCGAGGGTTTTAGGAGGTTCCCCATCTCCATGAGCAAAAAATACACCTAATTTTTTGGTATTTCGTGTTCCATATCCATAACTAAAGATAAAGAACAACTAAGAACAACAAATAAAAATTACTTAGTGATAAAGCAAACAAGCACACACGAGAATATTCACCCCACGCTATTGCTCCCTGGCAACAACGCTAGAAAAAGGTCTTGATAACCCACAAGTATAGGGGATCACAACAGTTTTCGATAAGTAAGAGTTTTGAACCCAACGAGGAGCTAAAGGTAGAACAAATATTCCCTCAAGTTCTATCGACCACCGATACAACTCTATGCACTCTTGACGTTCGCTTTACCTAGAACATGTATGAAACTAGAAGTACTTTGTAGGTGTTGTTGGATAGGTTTGCAAGATAATAAAGATTACGTAAATAAAAAGTAGGGGCTGTTTAGATAAAGACACAACTAAGTTAGGTTTAGTAAAGAGTTTTTTGTTACGAGAAAGTTATTTGTCCCTGGGCAATCGATAACTAGACCGGTAATCATTATTGCAATTTTATATGAGGGAGAGGCATAAGCTAACATAATTTCTCTACTTAGATCATATGCACTTATGATTGGAACTCTAGCAAGCATCCGCAACTACTAAAGATCATTAAGGTAAAACCCAACAATAGCATTAAAGCATCAAGTCCTCTTTATCCCATACGCAACAACCCCCTTACTCAGGTTTGTGTTTCAGTCACTCACGCAACCCACTATAAGCGAATCATGAACGTATTGCAACACCCTACAGCGGGGGATCCCTCACGCTTGCGCGACACGGAGAGTACCATAGGACAGCACCAATAATAAAACATGCAACTCAAACCAATCTTGATCATCAAATAGCCCATAGGACAAAACAGATCTACTCAAACATCATAGGATAGCCATACATCATTAGGAAATAATATATAGCGTTGAGCACCATGTTTAAATAGAGATTACAGTGGGTAAGAGAGAGGTTACACCGCTGCATAGAGGGGGAAGAGTTGGTGATGATGATGGTGAAGTTGTTGGTGAAGATTGCGGTGATGATGATGGTCACGGCAGCATTCCGGCGCCACCAGAAGAAAAGGGGAGAGGGGGCCCCTTCGTCTTCTTCTTCCTTGACCTCCTCCCTAGATGGGAGAAGGGTTTCCCCTCTGGTCCTTGGCCTCCATGGCGTGGGAGGGGCGAGAGCCCCTCCGAGATTGGATCTGTCTCTCTGTCTCTCTCTGTTTCTGCGTTCCCAGATTCTACCCTTTCACCGTTTCTTATATTTCCGGAGATCCTTAACTCCGATTGGGCTGAAATAATTTTAACACGATCTCTATTCGGATATTAGCTTTCTTGCGGCGAAAGAAGGGCATCAACCGCCTCACGGGGTGGCCACGAGGGTCAGGGGCGCGCCCCCCTGCCTCGTGGCCCCCTCGGGCATCGTCTCGCGTGGATTTTTCTTCCCAAAAATCATATATATTCCAAAAAAATCTCCGTCAGTTTTTATCCAGTTTGGAATCCATTTGATATGGATATTCTGCGAAACAAAAAACATGCAACAAACAGGAACTGCCACTGGGCACTGGATCAATATGTTAGTCCCAAAAATAGTATAAAAAGTTTCCCAAAGTATATGAAAGTTGTAGAATATTGGCATGGAACAATCAAAAATTATAGATACGGCGGAGACGTATCAAGATGTACCGCGAGTGTGTTGACCACTTGGACGAACGCCTGCACGAGTTCAGGCAGAGCCAATAGCTACCCTAGGCAAGGGCTGCTGGTCATGGTCTCATAGACGCGTTTTATTTTGAAAAGTTGTTTCGACATGGATAGCTTTGTATTCACAACAATCATAGTATTGCTCTGTTTCAATGTGTGTACTCTGTTTTTCATTCTGATATGTTCTGTTTCAATGTGTGTATATAAGATTTCCATTCTATATATGTGGATGATAACAACTAGATTCAAATTAGTATACAAAAACAGATAAAAAATGAAATTCATAATATCTATATATATATTAATTGTTCATTAGATCATCACAGAATATATATATATATATATATATATATATATATATATATATATATATATGACAAATTTTATCTACAAGCAGTGGTAGTTACCACCTAGCTATTTGCCCACCACGTGTCCACTTCGTAGCACTAAGTCAACCTGTTTGAGGAACTGGGTTAACGGGTGCCATAGAATCCAATAGGAAGCACCTGATTTAGTTTTTATAATTTAATATTCCGGCAAGTGCGCACTGGTTTAACCACTTCCTTTTTTTCCGAATAAACCACCTCCTTGATTCTTGGCTACGTACAGAAACGGTTTACCGGATAAGCATGTCAACGCAACTCTGGATATTCTTATAAGTTATAACGACATTTTCTAGGCACAGTATATACGTACCATGTATTTGAAATAGATATTATCAAGTACGTAGTTTACATAATTAGTACGAAGTATGTAGTTTACAGAGGGAGTATTTTTTTCCTTTTTAAACAACATGTAGCGTACTCCATGTATGCTTGGAGTATGTAGTATGAGGATATAATTATTGGAGTATGGAGTCTTGTCAAAGAATTAAAATATGTAGTATTATCATATAATTATGGGTAATTGTGTATTAAAATAAAATTGTAGTATGGAGTACCAATATAAAATTGGAGTACGGAGTATTAATATAAAATTGGAGTATGTAGTATGGAGCATTAATATAAAATTTGAGTATGTAGTATGGAGTATTAATATAAATTGGAGTATGTAGTATGTAGTATGGAGTATTAATGTAAAATTGGAGTATGAAGTATATCAACATAAAATTGGAGTATGGAGTTCTAACAATTTTAAAATGAATTAGCTTTCACAAAAAGATAGTCTTTAGTATGTAGTATAAAGTTTGTTCTTTAAGTACATGGAGCATATACATGTACTATTAGTTGTAGTATATTCACAATTTTAGTAAGAATTATGCGTCTTTTTTTGAACGGGTATATTATTTTTCTTCAGCAACGAAATGATCATGTATGCTTTTATTTGAACCAAAATATTGAGTGTGTTGAATATTTGTTCTTTCTGGAAGAGAGTATGAAGTTTATATACTTTTTTTCTGGAAGTAGCAAGGGGTACATCTCGTTGAGACATTCAATATAAAAGTAGACATTCTGTACATATGTGATCCATCAGTGAGCTAGCAACCATTGATCGATGAATGTGTTCTACACCAGCTCAGCTTGTTCAAATTCGCTTCCCAGTTGTAGGTGATAGTCAAGCACTCAGAGGACAATCGGACGGGTTCCCCAACAGCGGGCTATAGGATCTGGCTCTATACTGCATGAGCGCGATATCGTCCGACCTGGTTCTGCAGTATGCAAGGCAAGAAAATTAGCGGCCGGGCATACCAAAGCTTGTGTATGAATGCATTTTGAAGAGTGGCATAAAGACGTATGTGCATCAGCATGCGTGTGTTAAAGATGTTTCCATAGCGTGGCCCCTGCATCAACGCATGCATGTGTGCTATGGTGCATTCGGATGCATCACTGCGTCTGCGTGTGGCTGCTGTGGCTGCGTGTCCCGGTGTAACTTTACACCGGCAGATTTCCGTTGAGACCGTCGCCCCATCTAGGGAAATCAGTGCGGTCAGATGCTTCTGATCCACCGTGGCCGCACGGCAATAATTCCTATAAGATCCATGGACAGAGAAAAGCAATTAATTCTAAATTACCTACAATCCCGATCATGTACAAACTAATTGGTGAGTGAGTACCTGGACAAATCTGCCGAGCGCTCATGGTCATCATTTTGGCGGCGGCCGCGCGGCCATGTGACTAACTAGGCCGCCATCTGACTAACTAATTTATACGCGCCTTGTTCGTTCAACTAACCAGAGGATATTATCCAAAAAAAACGAGGATAATGAATGAAAATAGCAAAGGGTTTGTTAAAAGCTATCGGGTTTAGGCTAGCTCTACCCGTTTAGAAAAGCACACATCTTAAAGAATCATGTGGTGGAAAAAGTGGAGGTAACTACCCATCATATATATATATATATATATATATATATATATATATATATATATATATATAGGGTGCGTCTATTATGATAACACCCTTAAGACCTTATTATGATAACATTAGGAAGCTTATTCTGATAACACCTCTCCGACAAAACAAACTGCGCGCAGACCCACTCCCCCCGCCCCGCAACCCACCAACCTCTCCCGACCCGCACAGCTTCTCTCCCGCTCCCGCATCCCGTGCCCACCTCCCACCTTCTTCCTCCCCAGCCACCGCCCCTCCTACCACCTTCTTCCGCGTGCCGGCGCCCCACCGAAGGAGCCCGGCCGCCGGCCGACCTATCAAACAAGCCGCTACCCTACCCGATGCCCCGCCCCGAGCACCCCCCACCCCACCTCCTGATCTGGCTATCGGAGATCCGCCACCTCCAGCACTAGCTCCGACGCGGCCCTCCTGCGGTGCGCTCCCTTCCTTCGGATCTGTCCAGCCACATCCTACCTCCCATCCTCTTCTCCTCCACCGCCCCCACCTGAGTCGCCCTACCACCAGCTGTTGGGGAACGTAGCAGAAATTCAAAATTTTCTACGCATCACCAAGATCAATATATGGAGAAGTCTAGCAACGAGGGAAGGAGAGTGCATCTACATACCCTTGTAGATCGCTAAGCGGAAGCGTTCAAGTGAACGTGGTTGATGGAGTCGTACTCGTCGTGATCCAAATCACCGATGATCCTAGTGCCAAACGGACGGCACCTCCGTGTTCAACACACGTACAGCCCGGTGACGTCTCCTATGCCTTGATCCAGCAAGGGGAGAAGGAGAGGTTGGGGAAGACTCCATCCAGCAGCAGCACGACGGCGTGGTGGTGGTGGAGGAGAGCAGGACTCCAGTAGGGCTTCGCCAAGCACTACGAGAGACGAGGAAGGAGAGGGGTAGGGCTGCGCCAACAGGGAGAGCAAATCATGTGTCTTGGGCAGCCCAAACCTCAAGTATATATAGGGGGAGGGGAGGGGCTGCGCCCCCACCTAGGGTTCCCTCCCTAGGGGTGGCGGCAGCCCCCAGATCCCATCTGGGTGGCGGCCACAAGGGGGAGAGGGGGAGGCGCACCTGGGGTGGGCCTTAGGGCCCATCTGCCCTAGGGTTTGCCCCTTTCCCCTCTTGGAGGCGCCTTGGGCCTTGGTGGGAGGCGTCCCAGCCCACCTAGGGGCTGGTCCCTTCCCACCATTGGCCCATGTAGGCCTTCGGGGCTGGTGGCCCCACCTGGTGGACCCCTCGGACCCCTCCGGTGGTCCCGGTACATTACCGGTGATGCCCGGAACACTTCCGGTGGCCAAAACCATACTTCCTATATATCAATCTTTACCTCCGGACTATTCTGGAACTCCTCGTGACGTCCAGGATCTCATACGGGACTCCGAACAACATTCGGTAACCGCGTGCATACTTTCCCTATAACCCTAGCGTCATCGAACCTTAAGTGTGTAGACCCTACGGGTTCGTGAGTCATGCAGACATGGCCGAGACAACTCTCCGGTCAATAACCAATAGCGGGATCTGGATACCCATGTTGGCTCCCACATGCTCCACGATGATCTCATCGGATGAACCACGATGTCAAGGACTTAATCAATCCCGTATACAATTCCCTTTGTCTAGCGGTACGATACTTGCCCGAGATTCGATCGTCGGTATCCCGATACCTTGTTCAATCTCGTTACCGGCAAGTCTCTTTACTCGTTCCGTAACACATCATTCCCGTGGTCAACTCCTTGATCACATTGTGCACATTATGATGATGTCCTACCGAGTGGGCCCAGAGATACCTCTCCGTTTACACGGAGTGACAAATCCCAGTCTCGATTCGTGCCAACCCAACAGACACTTTCGGAGATACCTGTAGTGTACCTTTATAGCCACCCAGTTACGTTGTGACGTTTGGCACATCCAAAGCACTCCTACAGTATCCTGGAGTTGCACAACCTCATGGTCTAAGGAAATGATACTTGACATTAGAAAAGCTTTAGCATACGAACTACACGATCTTTGTGCTAGGCTTAGGATTGGGTCTTGTCCATCACATCATTCTCCTAATGATGTGATCCCGTTATCAATGACATCCAATGTCCATGGTCAGGAAACCGTAACCATCTATTGATCCAACGAGCTAGTCAACTAGAGGCTTACTAGGGACATGGTGTTGTCTATGTATCCACACATGTATCTGAGTTTCCTATCAATACAATTCTAGCATGGATAATAAACGATTATCATGAACAAGAAATATAATAATAACCAATTTATTATTGCCTCTAGGGCATATTTCCAACAGTCTCCCACTTGCACTAGAGTCAATAATCCAGTTCACATCGATATGTGATTAACACTCAAGGTCACATCCCCATGTGACTAACACCCAAAGAGTTCTGGGTTTGATCATGTTATGCTTGTGAGAGAGGTTTCAGTCAACGGGTCTGCAACATTCAGATCCGTATGTACTTCGCAAATTTCTATGTCATCTTGTAGATGCAACTACTACGCTACATTTGGAGCCATTTCAAATAACTGTTCTACTTGGAGCTATTCTAAATTGTTGCTCCATTATACGTATCCGGTATCTCTACTCAGAGCTATCCGGATAGGTGTTAAGATTGCATCGACGTAACTCTTTACGTCGAACTCTTTATCACCTCCATAACCGAGAAACATATCCTTATTCCTCTAAGGATAATTTAGACCGCTATCTGGTGATCTACTCCTAGATCACCTTTGTACCCTCTTGCCAGATATGTGGCAAGGCACACATTAGGTGCGGTACTCAGCATGGCATACCGTATAGAGCCTATGACAAAAGCATAGGGGACGACCTTCGTCCTTCCTCTTTCTTCTGCCGTGGTCGAGCTTTAAGTCTTAACTTCATACCTTACAACTCAGGCAAGAACTCCTTCTTTGACTGATCCATCTTGAACACCTTCAAGATCATGTCAAGGTATGTGCTCATTTGAAAGTACCATTAAGCGTTTTGATCTATCCTTATAGATCTTGATGCTCAATGTTCAAGTAGCTTAATCCAGGATTTCCATTGAAAAACACTTTCCAAATAACCCTATATGCTTTCCAGAAATTCTACGTCATTTCTGATCAACAATATGTCAACAACATATATTCATCAGAAATTCTATAGTGCTCCCACTCACTTCTTTGGAAATACAAGTTTCTCATAAACTTTGTATACACCCAAAATCTTTGATCATCTCATCAAAGCATACATTCCAACTCTGAGATGCTTACTCCATTCCTTAGAAGGATTGCTGGAGCTTTACATACTTATTAGCATCTTTCAGGATTGACAAAACCTTCCGGTTGTATCACATACAACCTTTCCTCAAGAAAATCGTCGAGGAAACAATGTTTTGACATCCTATCTGCAAGATTTCATAAATAATGCAGTAATCGCTAATATAATTCCAACAGACTCTTAGCATCGCTACGAGTGAGAAAGTCTCATCGTAGTCAACTCCTTGAACTTGTCGGAAAACATCTTAACGACAAGTCGAGCTTTCTTAATGCTGATACTTACCATCATTGTTCGTCTTCCTTTTAAAATCCATATGTATCTAACAGCTTTATGACCATCAAGTAGTTCTTCCAAAGTCTACACTTTGTTTTCATATATGGATCCTCTCTCGGATTATATGGCCTCGAGCCATTTTGGAATCCAGGCCCACCATCGCTTCTCCATAGCTCGTAGGTTCATTGTTGTCTAGCAACATGACTTCCAAGATAGGATTATGTACCACTCTGAAGTAGTACGCATCCTTGTCATCCCACGAGGTTTGGTAGTGACTTGATCTGAAGTTTCATGATCACTATCATAAGCTTCCACTTCAATTGGTGTAGGTGCCACAGGAACAACTCCCTGTGCCCTGCCACACACTATTTGAAGAGACGGTTCAATAACCTCATCAAGTCTCCACCATCCTCCCACTCAATTCTTTCGAGAGAAACTTTTCCTCGAGAAAGGACCCGATTCTAGAAACAATCCCTTATTGCTTTAGGATCTGAGACAGGAGGTATACCCAACTGTTTTGGGTGTCCTATGAAGATGCATTTATCCGCTTTGGGTTCGAGCTTATCAGCCTGAAACTTTTTCACATAAGCGTCGCAGCCCCAAACTTTTAAGAAATGACAGCTTAGGTTTCTCTAAACCATAGTTCATACGGTGTCATCTCATCGGAATTACGTGGTGCCCTATTTAAAGTGAATGTGGTTGTCTCTAATGCCTAACCCATAAACTATCATGGTAATTCGATAAGAGACATCATGGTATGCATCATATCCAATAGGGTGCAGTTATGATGTTCGGACACACCATCACACTATGGTGTTCCAGGCTATATTAGTTGTGAAACAATTTCCACAATGTCTTAATTCTGTGCCAAACTCGTAATTCAGATATTCATCTCTATGATCATATCATAGATATTTTATCCTCTTGTCACGACGATCTTTCAACTTCACCCTGAAATTACTTGAACCTTTCAATAATTCAGACTCGTGATTCATCAAGTAAATGTACTCAACATCTACTCAAATCATTTTTGAAGTAAGAACATAACGATATCCACTACACGCCTCAGCACTCATTGGACTGCACACGTCAAAATGTATTACTTCCAACAAGTTGCTTTCTAGTTCCATTTTACTGAAAACGAGGCTTTCACTCATCTTGCCCATGTGGTATGATTTGCATGTCTCAAGTGATTCAAAATCAAGTGAGTCCAAACGGTCCATTTGCATGGAGTTTCTTCATGCATATACACCAATAGACATGGTTCGCATGTCTCAAACTTTTCAAAACGAGTGAGCCCAAAAATCCATCAACATGGAGCTTCTTCATGCGTTTTATACCGATATGACTTACGTGGCAGTGCCACAAGTAGGTGGTACTATCATTACTATCTTATATCTTTTGGCATGAACATGTGTATCACTACGATCGAGATTCAATAAACCATTCATTTTAGGTGCAAGACCATTGAAGGTATTATTCAAATAAATAGAGTAACCATTATTCTCCTTAAATGAATAACCGTATTGCGATAGACATAATCCAATCATGTCTATGCTCAACGCAAACACCAATCTCGATGGTAGAGGGAGCGTGCAATGCTTGATCACATCAAGCTTGGAAAAACTTCCAACACATATTGCCAGCTCACCTTTAGCTAGTCACCGCTTACTCCGCAGCCTTTTATTTCGAGTTTACTAACATTTAGCAACCGAACCGGTATCTAATACCATGGTGCTACTAGGAGTACTAGTAAAGTACACATTAACACAATGTATATCCAATATACTTCTATCGACCTTGCCAGCCTTCTCATCTACCAAGTATCTAGGGTAATTCTGCTCCAGTGGCTGTTCCCCTTATTAAAGAAGCACTTAGTCTCGGGTTTGGGTTCAACCTTGGGTTTCTTCACTAGAGCAGCATCTGATTTGCCGTTTCATGAAGTATCCCTTCTTGCCCTTGCCCTCCTTGAAACTAGTGGTTTCACCAACCATCAACAATTGATGCTCCTTCTTGATTTCTACTTTTGTGGTGTCAAACATCACGAATATCTCAAGGATCATCATATATGTCCCTGATATATCATAGTTCATCACGAAGCTCTAGCAGCTTGGTGGTAATGACTTCGGAGAAACATCACTATCTCATCTGGAAGATCAACTCCCACTCGATTCAAATGATTGTTGTACTCAGACAATCTGAGCACAAGCTCAACAATTGAGCTTTTATCCCTTAGTTTGCAGGCTAAGAAAATCGTCGGAGGTCTTATACCTCTTGACGTGGGCACGAGCCTGAAATCCCAATTTCAGCCCTCGAAACATCTCATATGTTTCGCGACGTTTCAAAACGTCTTCGGTGCCTCAACTCTAAACCGTTTAACTGAACTATCACGTAGTTATCAAAATGTGTATGTCAGATGTTCGCAACATCCACAGACGACGTTCGAGGTTCAGCACACTGAGCGGTGCATTAAGGACATAAGCCTTCTATGAAGCAATGAGGACAATCCTCAGTTTACGGACCTAGTCCGCATAATTGCTACTATCAACTTTCAACTAAATTTTCTCTAGGAACATATCTAAACAGTAGAACTAAAGCGCGAGCCACGACATAATTTGCGAAGACCTTTTGACTATGTTCAGGATAATTAAGTTCATCTTATGAACTCCCACTCAGATAGACATCCCTCTAGTCATCTAAGTGATTACATGATCCGAGTCAACTAGGCCATGTCCGATCATCACGTGAGACGGACTAGTCATCATCGGTGAACATCTTCATGTTGATCGTATCTACCATACGACTCATGCTCGACCTTTCGGTCCTCCGTGTTCCGAGGCCATGTCTGTACATGCTAGGCTCGTCAAGTCAACCTAAGTGTTTCACATGTGTCCCGAGGCCATGTCTGTACATGCTAGGCTCGTCAACACCCGTTGTATTCGAACGTTAGAATATATCACACCCAATCATCACGTGGTGCTTTGAAACAACGAACCTTCACAACGGTGCACAGTTAGGGGGAACACTTTCTTGAAATTTTAATGAGGGATCATCTTATTTACTACCGTCGTTCTAAGCAAATAAGATGCAAAAACATGATAAACATCACATGCAATCAAAAAGTGACATGATATGGCCAATATCATTTTGCTCCTTTTGATCTCCATCTTCGGGGCTCCATGATCATCGTTGTCACCGGCATGACACCATGATCTCCATCATCATGATCTCCATCATCGTGTCTTCATGAAGTTGTCTCGCAAACTATTACTTCTACTACTACAGCTAATGGTTAGCAATAAAGTAAAGTAATTACATGACGTTTATATTGACATGCAGGTCATAAATAAATTAAGACAACTCCTATGGCTCCTGCCGGTTGTCATACTCATCGAGATGCAAGTCGTGATTCCTATTACAAGAACATGATCATCTCATACATCACATATATCATTCATCACATCCTTTGGCCATATCACATCACAAAATACTTGCTGCAAAAACAAGTTAGATGTCCTCTAATTGTTGTTGCAAGTTTTTACGTGGCTACTATAGGTTTCTAGCAAGAACGTTTCTTACCTACGCCAAAACCACAACGTGAATTGCCAATTTCTATTTACCCTTCATAAGGACCCTGTTCATCGAATCCGATCCGACTAAAGTGGGAGAGACAGACACCCGCCAGCCACCTTATGCAACTAGTGCATGTCAGTCGGTGGAACCGGTCTCACGTAAGCGTATGTGTAAGGATGGTCCGGGCCGCTTCATCCCACGATGCCGCCGAATCAAGATAAGACTAGTAACGGCAAGATAATTGACAATATCGATGCCCACAACTACTTTGTGTTCTACTCGTGCATAGTAACTACGCATAGACCTAGCTCATGATGCCACTCTTGGGGAACGTAGCAGAAATTCAAAATTTTCTACGCATCACCAAGATCAATCTATGGAGAAGTCTAGCAACGAGGGAAGGAGAGTGCATCTACATACCCTTGTAGATCGCTAAGCGGAAGCGTTCAAGTGAACGGGGTTGATGGAGTCGTACTCGTCGTGATCCAAATCACCGATGATCCTAGTGCCGAACGGACGGCACCTCCGTGTTCAACACGTACAGCCCGATGACGTCTCCTACGCCTTGATCCAGCAAGGGGAGAAGGAGAAGTTGGGGAAGACTCCATCCAGCAGCAGCACGACGGCGTGGTGGTGGTGGAGGAGCGCGGGACTCTAGCAGGGCTTCGCCAAGCACTACGAGAGACGAGGAGGGAGAGGGGTAGGGCTGCGCCAACAGGGAGAGCAAATCGTGTGTCTTGGGCAGCCCAAACCTCAAGTATATATAGGGGGAGGGGAGGGGCTGCGCCCCCACCTAGGGTTCCCTCCCTAGGGGTGGCGGCAGCCCCCAGATCCCATCTGGGTGGCGGCCACAAGGGGGAGAGGGGGAGGCACACCTGGGGTGGGCCTTAGGGCCCATCTGCCCTAGGGTTTGCCCCGTTCCCCTCTTGGAGGCGCCTTGGGCCTTGGTGGGAGGCGCCCCAGCCCACCTAGGGGCTGGTCCCTTCCCACCATTGGCCCATGTAGGCCTCCGGGGCTGGTGGCCCCACCTGGTGGACCCCTCGGACCCCTCCGGTGGTCCTGGTACACTACCGGTGATGCCTGGAACACTTCCGGTGGCCAAAACCATACTTCCTATATATCAATCTTTACCTTTGGACCATTCTGGAACTCCTTGTGATGTCCGGGATCTCATCCAGGACTCCGAACAACATTCGGTAACCGCGTGCATACTTTCCCTATAACCCTAGCGTCATCGAACCTTAAGTGTGTAGACCCTACGGGTTCGTGAGTCATGCAGACATGGCCGAGACAACTCTCCGGTCAATAACCAACCGCGGGATCTGGATACCCATGTTGGATCCCACATGCTCCACAATGATCTCATCGGATGAACCACGATGTCAAGGACTTAATCAATCCCGTATACAATTCCCTTTGTCTAGCGGTACGATACTTGCCCGAGATTCGATCGTCGGTATCCCGATACCTTGTTCAATCTCGTTACCGGCAAGTCTCTTTACTCGTTCCGTAACACATCATCCCGTGGTCAACTCCTTGATCACATTGTGCACATTATGATGATGTCCTACCGAGTGGGCCCAGAGATACCTCTCCGTTTACACGGAGTGACAAATCCCAGTCTCGATTCGTGCCAACCCAACATACACTTTCGGAGATACCTGTAGCGTACCTTTATAGCCACCCAGTTATGTTGTGACGTTTGGCACACCCAAAGCACTCCTACGGTATCCGGGAGTTGCACAATCTCATGGTCTAAGGAAATGATACTTGACATTAGAAAAGCTATAGCATATGAACTACATGATCTTGTGCTAGGCTTAGGATTGGGTCTTGTCCATCACATCATTCTCCTATGATGTGATCCCGTTATCAACGACATCCAATGTCCATGGTCAGGAAACCGTAACCATCTATTGATCAACGAGCTAGTCGACTAGAGGCTTACTAGGGACATGGTGTTGTCTATGTATCCACACATGTATCTGAGATTCCTATCAATACAATTCTAGCATGGATAATAAACGATTATCATGAACAAGGAAATATAATAATAACCAATTTATTATTGCCTCTAGGGCATATTTCCAACACCAGCCGCCCTTGATTTGGCGAGATGGAAAGCCAGTGCGCGCCACATGCCCTCCCCGATCCCTCTTCAACTCCGGCGTGGGTCCAAGAGCCTAGCCGCCACCCGATGGAGATGGAAGTGGCCTCCCCCAATGCACCCCTGCCTGGGGGCTTGCTGCGCCGCCGCTGGATGTCTCTTCTAGTGGATCTCCGCGTCCTGGTCGACCTACCTTCCTGGTGCAGTCCATGCCCCGCGCCGCCCCACCAGCATCTGGCATCTTCTACCGCCGGCGCCCTACACCAGTCGTCGCCCTCAACACCTTCTTCCACCTCAAGACGCGGGATCCGGCTGGCAAAACATGCCCCTACGCGGCCACGACCAGCCCCAGCCGCGACGACGGCATGCTAGGAGCTGGATCGCGATGGGGCGGCGGCCGTCCATGCCGTGGCGACGCGGGGCTGTGCTCGTCCTGGAGATCAACCCGGCAGGTGGCGCCGGCCAAACCTCCCTGCAGCCCGGTCGTGCTCGTCGATGCATCTCACTTCGTCCGTATGGGTGGTTTTTTTCTTCAAACTGCAGCTCACTTCCCCTTCCCTGCAGCCCGGCGACCGCACTCGTGCAGTGGCGCCCCTTTCCAGCGAGCACACCACGCAGTGCTGTTGAGTGTGGCGTGCAGTGCAGCTCGACCTAGCGTGCAGTATACGGCCCTCACCTGCAGCTTTTTCCTACACTTGTTTGCGTGCGGCAGGAGACAAGTGCACTGCACTACTGTGGCCGGCGACATACTTATTTTTTTAGTAGTTCTTCTCTGCTGTATGTTTTAATTTCATCATGTTGTGGTTCCCTTGTGGCATCCTATAGTACGGATTGCAGGCGCAACAGTTTTTTAAATGCAGAGAAGGTCGGTCCATGCAGTTCACGGCGAGGTAGGCCATTAGGGGAAGTAATCCGTAGTACTCTTGCACCTTAAAACATAACAATATGGGATGTGATACAGATGGCAGAAAACTACACACACAAACATGCACCATCCATCCAAAATGTACTTCAAAACATGCAAAAAAATGCAGTGCACTTTGGTCTGAAAAAAGTCCACCACAAAAGACTTTTCAGTACACACATCTTAAAATAAAAATGCATTTGAAATATCATGCAAATGCAGTGCACTTTGGTCTTGAAAAAAGTCCATTACGAAGGGCTTTTCACACAATCCATTTAAAATAAAAAATGCATTTACAAACATTGTAGCTCGCTTCCCCGTCCACTGAAGCTCACTAGCTCTCACCATGCAGCTCGGATGCATTTATAGAAAAAGTTGACAAAGGGCAAAAAATGATATGGTTCAACGTTTCACTTAGATTCGTGTTGCTTTTCACTTTCCCTCTTGATGTGGTTCACTTGGCCTCATCTCTGCGGTCCACTCTCATTCATAAAAAAAGAACTCATTCATAAAAATAAAAAATAAAAAAGAGTACAATAACTATGCAACTCGCTTGCCCGTCCGATGCAGTGCGGTTTTCATTCTGAAGCACTGCGGTTGGACGTGTGATGTCGTTCATCCCGTAATGCAAAAAAATTGTTACGAAAGCGAAAAAAGTAATGCGGTTCACTTCTTGATAGTGTTGTGGTTCATTTACACCCGATGTGAAGTGCACTCTACTTTCTTGTCCTTAAAAAAAATTACGTTTGAATAAAATAAACCATGCAGTTCTCTAACACGTCTGATGCAGTGCGGTTTTTCGTCCGATGCAGTGTGGTTTTCAGTCGGATGAAGTACCCACGTCGATTTGGGTGTTGCGAAAAACGGAGTGTCCGCATTTTGGTAAATTTAAAACTCCTCCTAAACCGTAAGGAATTATAGAGAGTGTTCTACATGAAAGAGTTGCGTCTTGTCGATATCTTTCCAACGGCATATCATTTGAATCGTTTCGACAACAGGTTTGTAAAAATTTCACGAAAAACGACCGCTGCCTCTCGTCGTCCGCCGCACGATTTTCAAAATTAACTTAAAACTGTAAGGAATCTCAAAACCATTTCTATATATGAAAGTTGCGCCTTGTCCATAGCTTTCCAACGACGTATTACACGCCTCGTTTTGACAAACAGTTCAAAAACTAGAGCGAAAACAGTACCAAAAATTGCAAAAATTTCAAAAAACAGAATTCCGCGATTTAGTAAATTTGAAACTGCTCTTAAACTGTAATGAATTGGAGAAAACAATAGTTATGAAAAAGATGCGCCTCGATGATATCTATCCAATGGTGTATCATTTGCTTCATTCCGACAAGCGGTTTAGGTAAAATCACGAAAAAACGCTCGCTGCCACTGTTTATGGGCTGCACCGTTTTTGAAACTTCTCTTAAACCGTGGGGAATCTCGAAAAGTGTTCAACATGGCGAAGTTGCGCCTAATCTGTAGCTTTCCAAGGGTATATTACACGCCTCGTTCCGATATACGATTAAAAAATTAGAACAAAAACAGTACCAAAAAACACTACGCGCAGTTTTTTCCGATGCGAAGTTCACTAGTCTCTGTAATGCAGTGCTCTTGCTAAAGAAAGTGCAGTGCCCTCGCATTGAGCATGCAGTGCGGAAGTGTTATCAGAATAAATATTCTGATAATATTATCAGAATAGACGGGTGAGGAATTCTTATTCCTCACCCCAGCCATCTTCCATGGACGTAAGAAAGAGGTAAAATTACAGCCTGCAAAATGGAACCGAGAAACGCAACAAACAAAAGGTTTAGATGTAAATTTACCTGACGCACAGTAGGCAAAAGGCTACGGTAGGACCTGTAACAAAGCCTTGCGAGGTAATTTTACCTCACGCGAAAATATACATGGATCATGGGAGGGCTCTACATTCTCCGCTTCATCTCTACCAGGTCACCTCCACTACCCGGACCCGCTCCTCGTGCAGCCATAGCGGTTCTTCTTCTGTGGATGCCAGCGGAGCAGGTTAGTCTATCCCTACGGTGGTGTGCCGGCTCCGGTGGCTGGGTATAAGGGGAGGAGGTCGTCCCACCAGCGGGATATACAGTCTAACAGAAGCAGCGGCGCCAAGTCTTACTTCGATCTCGACGCTCTCCACGATCTCAACTATTGTATTGTCTCCTAGGCTCACCTCCCTGATTGAATCTGGATCCAGAGATTTCACCGGCGTTTTTGAGTAGTCATGTTCTAGTTATCACCGGCCTCCTCTTCAAGTTGGTCACGACCTCCTAGTTCATGGTAAGTTGTGGCTGGCTCCATCAAACGTGGCTGCTTCCACCCCCCTTGTGACATCCCTACCTATTTTTTATAAACTGAAGCTTGTTTGTGTATTCAGATTTCAGAGTGCATCCGATTTTTTTTGTGAGCTTGGCATATAAACAGTGGTGCTAAGTTGTGATGGGGTAATTACTTTTCAAGGAATCACTTGTCCCTGTTGTAATGAGAGCAGAACGAAGTGACCATGTTATGTGAAATAAAAATGCTTGTGTTAAGGCTGACCATTCAACTGGTTATGTTGTGGGAGTATGTCTGAACATTCAACTGGTTTTGTTTTGTTGTTGTTTAGAAGTTTTCATATAATGTCTGAAGGCTTAAGTGATTCCCAGTTCATACAATGACCTTGCTCTTGCTGTATTTCAATTTTGTGTCGTAATCAGGTTTTGAGTTCTCTTGATTTAATAGAGAACCAGATCAATATTTTCTAAGTAAAGTTGAAGCTTTATTGCAACCAAATTGCATCAGGAAACCGTTACAATGATTTGACACAACACTTTCTATAGGCTCCGACACACGCAAGGTCCAAATATAACCAGACCCTCAAACTCTAATCTCTAAAAAGAAAATCCTTAGTTTACATGGTGTCATAGTGTTGCAGTTGGACATGACAGGCAACTCTTGTCCAACATGTTCTTAAAATGCTAACTTCAGATGTTCACTCTGACAAATTATTGATGCAGAGAAATAATGATCTTCTGTCAGTTTTGCATGTTAACAACTCTTGCTTGTTAATATCTATCAATTTTCTCTGTGAGAATTACAATTTTGCACATTTCCCAAATGTATTCTCTTGACACGAAGGGCATGGAGAATACATATCAAATTTTCCTTCTCATTGGCATGCAACTTCAGCTATAGGTCTTTTATACATGTCGTCTAGTTTACCGTGAGATCTCCTTCCTTGCTTTGTAGGTGGTAACTGAATGAAGTAATTTAGTACAAGCTAATAAATTGCGGGGGGTGCACAGATATAGTCGGTAGGAATGAGCCGCGAGGAAGCAAGTGGAGTGGTGTTGCGGCAATGGCATGATGCTCATATCACTTGCGAGAAATATCACGACCACAACCATGTGAAGCTGCTCGATCTACCGATGCTTGCGTGAAATCATAAGCCCAACTAAAGCCGTGCTAATGCCAGAAGAAGAGAGAAGAACTCTGAATCTTAATACCATGGATGGACCATGTCATTCAGTTGAACTTTGGTTACTCAGTCTGACAAGATCTAGATACAATTGAAATTTGTAACGGGAAGTCAAAGATTTCACCGTTGTATTATTATTGATGTATAGCAAATACTTTATTGGGTTGCAATGCATTTACCTTGAATTATTCTGTTGATAAAATTGCCTCATGTGAGTGCTTGTCAAATTTCCTTGTAGAAATACCATTGTAAGTTTTTCTTCTAATTAGTGTGTGTTTTCAGCATATTGTGATAGGCTTGTCAGCAAGTGTCTTCTTCAGTGTATCTAAGAAAATCATGTTGCTTTATTGGTCTTGGATTTATGCTATGTAGTTTCCTCCAGTGTTGCACACAACAAGTTGTCTACCGGATCATCAAGTTGTGTTTTCTACTCATTAGCGTCTTCTACTTATTAGCTCTAG